>NC_045704.1:3515820-3815820 GCF_009834535.1 Camelus ferus
GAAAGCCTTTCTTCACATAGCTGGTTGAGAACACAATGTTTCTTCTCAGTTGCAAAATCCACTCCATACATAATATGGTGAAGTACTAGCTCCAACTCTGTTTTACAGTGAAAACTGCAGGAACTTCCAAACGGCACTAGGAAACAGACTGAGAAACCAGAGTAATGTTTCTCCTGCATCCCGTTCCCTTTGTGCTAGATGAAAGAACGTCTCTCACGTGCTAAGTTTTGAGAGATAAGTGTGTTTGAAAGCCGTCCATCATTTAGCTTGTTGTTAACACAAAGTTTCTTTTCAGTTGCAAAATCCACTCCATACATATATATGGGGAGGGACTAGACCCAAACAAGTTTTACAGTGAATACTGCAGGAACATCAAGCAGCCACTAGGAAACAGACTGAGTAAACAGAGTAAAAGTTTCTCCTGCAACCCGTTCTCTTTGTGCTAAATGAACGAACGTTTCTCCCCTTACCCAGTTGTGAGAGATAAGTGATTGAAAGCCTTCCTTCACATAGCTGGTTGAGAACACAAAGTTTCTTCTCAGTTGCAAACACCACTCCATACATATATATGGTGAGGTACTAGCTCCAACTCTGTTTTACAGTGAAAACTGTAGGAACTTCCAACCGGCACTAGGAAACAGACTGAGAAACCAGAGTAAATTTTCTCCTGCATCCCGTTCCCTTTGTTCTAGATGAACGAACGTCTCTCACGTGCTAAGTTTTGAGAGATAATTGTGTGTGAAAGACGTCCTTCAGTTTTCTTGTTGTTAACACAAAGTTTCTTTTCAGTTGCAAACTCCACTCCATACATATATATGGGGAGGGAATAGCCCCAAACAAGTTTTACAGTGAAAACTGCAGGAACATCAAACCGCCACTAGGAAACAGACTGAGAAACCAGAGTAAAAGTTGCTCCTGCAACCCGTTCCCTTTCTGCTAAATGAACGAACGTCTCTCCAATTGCTCAGTTTTGAGAAGTAAGTGTGTGAAAGCCGTCCTTCACCTAGCTTGTTGGGAACACAAAGTTACTTTTCAGTTGCAAACTCCACTCCATACATATATATGGGGAGGTACTACCTCCAAGTCTGTTTAAAGTGAAAACTGCAGGAATTTCATACCGGCAATAGGAAACGGTCTGAGAAACCACAGTAAAATTTCTCCTGCAACCCGTTCCCTTTGTGCTAGATGAGCGAACGTCTCTCCACATGCTCATATTTGAGAGATATGTGTGTGTGAATGCCGTACTTCATTTTGCTTGTTGGGAAAACCAAGTTTCTTTTCAGTTGCAATCTCCACTCCATACAATTATATGGGGAGGGACTAGCTCCTCCATATCAGTTTTTATAGTGCCAACTGTCCGAACTTCAAACCGGCATAGGAAACAGACAGAGAACCAGAGGAAAAAGTTTTTCCAGCAACGGTTCCTTTTGTGCAAGATGAACGACTATCTCTCCACATGCTCCGTTCTGAGGATATAAGTGTGTTGAAGCGAAATTAACCTATCTTGTTGGGCACACAAACATGTCTTTTTCAGCTTTGAAACATCACTGAATATAATTATACTGGAGGCGGTACTAGCTCTAACCCTCGGTTTACAGTGAAAACTGCAGGACCTCCAACGGGGCCCTCGGACACCACTCCTGCGGAAAAGAGAGGCAAAGTTTTTCCTGCCCCCAGTTCCGTTGTGCTTAGCTCTAACGCACGCTTCTTCACATGCTCAGTTGTGAGAGATAAGTGCTGTGTAAACTCCGGCCCTTAACCTAGAATTTTGGGAACACAAAGTTACTTTTCAGTTGCAAACTGCACTCCATACATACATAAGGGGAGTTACTAGCTCCAGCTCGGTTTTACAGTGAAAAATGCAGGAAAATCAAACCGACAGTAGGAAACAGACTGAGAAACCAGAGTAAAAGTTTTTCCTGCAACACGTTCCCTTGTGCTAGATGAACAAAAGTCTCTACACATGGTCAGTTTTGAGAGATAATTGTGTGTGAAAGCCTTCCTTCACATAGCTTGTTGAGAACACAAAGTTTCTTCTCAGTTGCAAACTCCAATCCATACATATATGTGGTGAGGTACTAGCTCCAACTCTGTTTTACAGTGAAACTGCAGGAACTTCAAACCGCCACTAGGAAACAGACTGAGAAACCAGAGTAAAAGTTTCTCCTGCAACTCGTTCCCTTTCTGCTAAATGAACGAACGTCTCTCCACATGCTCATAATTTAGAGATATGTGTGAGTGAAAGCCTTACTTTCCCTAGCTTGTTGGGAACACAAAGTTTCTTCTCAGCTGCAAACTCCACACCATACATATATATGGTGGGGTATTATCTCAAACTCTGTTTTACTGTGAAAACTGCAGGAACTTCCAACCGGCACTAGGAAACAGACTGAGAAACCAGAGTAAATTTTCACCTGGATCCCGTTCCCTTTGTGCTAGAGGAATGAACGTCTCTCACGTGCTAAATTTTGAGAGATAAATGTGTGTGAATGCCGTCCTTCACTTTGCTTCTTGGGAATACAAAGATTCTTTTCAGTTGCAAACTCCACTCTATACATATATATGGGGAGGGACTAGCCCCAAACAGGTTTTACAGTGAAAACTGCAGGAACTTCAAACCGCCACTAGGAAACAGACTGAGAAACCAGAGTAAAAGTTTCTCCTGCAACCCGTTCCCTTTGTGCTAAATGAACGAACGTCTCTCCACTCACTCAGTTGTGAGAGATAATTGTGTGAAAGCCGTCCTTCACATAGCTTGTTGGAAACACAAAGTTACATTTCATTTGCAAACCCTAATCCATATATATATATGTGCAGGTACTTCCTCCAACTCAGTTTACAGTGAAAACTGCAGGAAATTCATACCGGCACTAGGAAACAGACTGAGAAACCATAGTAAAAGTTTCTCATGCAACCCGATCCCTTTGTGCTAGATGAGCGAACGTCTCTGCACATGCTCATATTTGAGAGATATGTGTGTGTGAAAGCCGTCTTTAATTATCTTGTTGGGAACACAACGGTTCTTTTCAGTTGAAAACTCCACTTCATAAATACATATGGTTAGGTTCTAGCTCCAACTCTGTTTTACAGTGAAAACTGCAGGAACTTCAAACAGGCACTAGGAAACAGACTGAGAAACCAGAGGAAAAGTTTCTCCAGCAACCTTTTCTTTTTGTTCTAGATGAACGAATATCTCTCCACATGATCAGTTCTGAGAGAAAAGTGTGTGTGAAAGCCGAACTTCACATATCTTGTTGGGAACACAAAGACTCTTTTCAGTTGCAAACTCCACTGAATACATATATATTGGTAGGTACTAGCTACAACTCGGATTTACAGTGAAAACTGCAGGAACTTCAAAGCGGCACTAAGAAAAAGACTGAGAAACCAGAGTAAAAGTTTCTCCTGCAACCTATTCCCTTAAGCTAGATGAACAAATGTCTCTCCAAATGGTCTGTTTTGAGAGATAATTGTGTGTGAAAGCCTTCCTTCACATAGCTGGTTGAGAACACCATGTTTCTTCTCAGTTGCAAACTCCAATCCATACATATATATGGTGAGGTACTAGCTCAAACTCTGTTTTACAGTGAAAACTGCAGGAATTTCCAACTGGCACTAGGAAACAGACTGAGAAACCATAGTAAAGTTTCTCCTGCATCCCGTTCCCTTTGTGCTAGATGAACGAACGTCTCTCACGTGCTAAGTTTTGAGAGATAAGTGCGTGTGAAAGCCGTCCTTCATTTTGATTATTGTTAACACAAAGTTTCTTTTCAGTTGCAAACTACACTCCATACATATATATGGGGAGGGACTAGCCCCAAACAAGTTTTACAGTGAAAACTGCAGGAACATCAAACAGCCACTAGGAAACAGACTGAGTAACCAGAGTAAAAGTTTCTCCTGCAACCCGTTCTCTTTGTGTTAAATGAACGAACGTTTCTCCACTTACTCAGTTGTGAGAGATAAGTGATTGAAAGCCTTCCTTCACATAGCTGGTTGAGAACACAAAGTTTCTTCTCAGTTGCAAACACCACTCCATAGACATATATGGGGAGGGACTAGCCCCAAACAAGTTTTACAGTGAAATGTGCAGGAACATCAAACCGCCACTAGGAAACAGACTGAGAAACCAGAGTAAAAGTTGCTCCTGCAACGCGTTCCATTTCTGCTAAATGAACGAACGTCTCTCCACTTGCTCAGTTGTGAGAGGTAAGTGTGTGAAAGCCGTCCTTCAGCTAGCTTGTTGGGAACATAAAGTTACTTTTCATTTGCAAACTCCACTCCATACATATATATGGGGAGGTACTACCTCCAACTCGGTTAAAAGTGAAAACTGCAGGAATTTCATACCGGCAATAGGAAACAGACTGAGAAACCACAGTAAAATTTCTCCTGCAACCAGTTCCATATGTGCTAGATGAGCGAACGTCTCTCCACATGCTCATATTTGAGAGATATGTGTGTGTGAAAGCCGTCCTTCATTTTGCTTGTTGGGAAAACCAAGTTTCTTTTCAGTTGCAATCTCCACTCCATAAAATTATATGGGGAGGGACAAGCTCCATGTCGGTTTTATAGTGCAAACTGCACGAACTTCAATCCGGCACTAGGAAACAGACAGAGAAACAAGAGGAAAAGTTTTTCCAGCACCCGTTCTTTTTGTGCTAGATGAACGAATATCTCTCCACATGCTCAGTTCTGAGAGATAAGTGTGTGTGAAAGCCGAACTTCACCTATCTTGTTGGGAACACAAAATGTCTTTTCAGTTGCAAACACCACTGAATACATATATACTGGGAGGTACTAGGTCTAACTCGGTTTTACAGTGAAAACTGCAGGAACTTCAAAGCGGCACTAGGAAAAACACTGAGAAAACAGAGGAAAAGTTTCTCCTGCAACCCATTCCGTTTGTGCTAGATGAACGAACGTTTCTTCACATGCTCAGTTGTGAGAGATAAGTGTGTGTAAAATCCGCCCTTCACCTAGAATTTTGGGAACACAAAGTTACTTTTCAGTTGCAAACTGCACTCCATACATACATATTGTGTGTTACTAGCTCCAGCTCGGTTTTACAATGAAAAATGCAGGAAATTCAAACCGACAGTAGGAAACAGACTGAGAAACCAGAGTAAAAGTTTCTCCTGCAACCCGTTCCCTTGTGCTAGATGAACAAAAGTCTCTACACATGGTCAGTTTTGAGAGATAATAGTGTGTGAAAGCCTTCCTTCACATAGCTTGTTGAGAACACAAAGTTACTTTTCAGTTGCAAACTCCACTCCATATATATATATGGGGAGGTACTACCTCCAACTCGGTTTAAAGTGAAAACTGCAGGAATTTCATACCGGCAATAGGAAACAGAGTGAGAAACCAGAGTAAATTTTCACCTGGATCCCGTTCCCTTTGTGCTAGATGAGAGAACGTCTCTCCACATGCTCCTATTTGAGAGATATGTGTGAGTGAAAGCCGTCCTTTCCCTAGCTTGTTGGGAACACAAAGTTTCTTCTCTGTTGCAAACACCACTCCATACATATATATGGTGAGGTTTTAGCTCCAACTCTGTTTTACAGTGAAAACTGCAGGAACTTCCAACCGGCACTAGGAAACAGAGTGAGAAACCAGAGTAAATTTTCACCTGGATCCCGTTCCCTTTTTGCTAGAGGAACGAACGTCTCTCACGTGCTAAATTTTGAGATATAAGTGTGTGTGAATGCCGTCCATCACTTTGCTTCTTGGGAACACAAATTTTCTTTTCAGTTGCAAACTCCACTCTATACATATATATGGGGAGGTACTAGCACCAACCATGTTTTACAGTGAAAACTGCAGGAACTTCAAACCGCCACTAGGAAACAGACTGAGAAACCAGAGTAAAAGTTTCTCCTGCAACCCGTTCCTTTGTGCTAAATGAACGAACGTCTCTCCACTGACTCAGTTGTGAGAGATAATTATGTGAAAGCCGTCCTTCACCTAGCTTGTTGGGAACACAAAGTTACTTTTCAGTTGCAAACCCCACTCTATATATATATATGGGGAGGTACTTCCTCCAACTCAGTTTACAGTGAAAACTGCAGGAACTTCATACCGGCACTAGGAAACAGACTGAGAAACCATAATAAAAGTTTCTCCTGCAACCCGATCCCTTTGTGCTAGATGAGCGAACGTCTCTGCACCTGCTCATATTTGAGAGATATGTGTGTGTGAAAGCCGTCTTTAGTTAGCTTGTTGGGATCACAACGGTTCTTTTCAGTTGCAAATTCCACTCGATAAATATATATGGTTAGTTTCAAGCTCCAACTCTGTTTTACAGTGAAAACTGCTGGAAATTCAAACAGGCACTAGGAAACAGACTGAGAAACCAGAGGAAAATTTTCTCCAGCAACCTGTTCCTTTTGTTCTAGATGAATGAGTATCTCTCCACATGCTCAGTTCTGAGAGAAAAGTGTGTGTGAAAGCCGAACTTCACATATCTTGTTGGGAACACAAAGCCTCTTTTCAGTGGCAAACTCCACTGAATACATATATATTGGTAGGTAATAGCTCCAACTCGGATTTACAGTGAAAACTGCAGGAAATTCAAAGCGGCACTAAGAAAAAGACTGAGAAAACAGAGTAAAAGTTTCTCCTGCAACCCTTTCCCTTAAGCTAAATGAACAAAAGTCTCTCCAAATGGTCAGTTTTGAGAGATAATTGTGTGTGAAAGCCTTCCTTCACATAGCTTGTTGAGAACACAAAGTTTCTTCTCAGTTGCAATATCCACTCCATACATATATATGGTGAGGTACTAGCTCCAACTCGGTTTTACAGTGAAAACTGCAGGAACTTCAAACCGGCACTAGGAAACAGTCTGAAAAACCAGAGTAAAGTTTCTCCTGCATCCCGTTCCCTTTGTGCTAGATGAACGAACGTCTCTCACGTGCTAAGTTTTGAGAGATAAGTGTGTGTGAAAGCCGTCCATCATTTTGCTTGTTGTTAACACAAAGATTCTTTTCAGTTGCAAACTACACTCCATACATATATATGGGGAGGGACTAGCCCCAAACAAGTTTTACAGTGAAAACTGCAGGAACATCAAACCGCCACTAGGAAACAGACTGAGAACTAGAGTAAAAGTTTCTCCTGCAACCCGTTCTCTTTTAGCTAAATGAACGAACGTTTCTTCACTTACTCAGTTGTGAGAGATAAGTGTGTGAATTCCATCTTTCACCTAGCTTGTTTTGAACACCAAGTTACTTTTCAGATGCAATCTCCACTCCATACATATATATGGGAAGGTACAACCTCCAACTCGGTTTACAGCGAAAACTGCAGGAAATTCATACCGCCACAAGGAAAGAGACTGAGAAACCAGAGGAAAAATTTTCTAAAGCAACCATTTCGATTTGTGCTAGATGAACGAATATCTCTCCACATGCTCAGTTCTGAGATATAAGTGTGTGTGAAAGCCGAACTTCACCTATCTTGTTGGGAACACAAAGTTTCTTTTCAGTTGCAAACTCCACTGAATACACATATATTGGGAGGTACTAGCTCCAACTCGGATTTAAAGTGAAAACTGTAGGAAATTCATAGCGGCACTAAGAATAAGACTGAGAAACTAGAGTAAAATTTTCTCCTTCAACACGTTCCCTTGTACTAAATGAACAAAAGTCTCTCCACATGTACAGTTTTGAGAGATAATTGTGTGTGAAAGCCTTCCTTCACATAGCTTGTTGAGAACACAAAGTTTATTCTCAGTTGCAAACTCCACTCCATACATATATATGGTGAGGTACTAGCTCCAACTCTGTTTTACAGTGAAAACTGCAGGAACTTCAAACCGGCATTAGGAAACAGATTGAGAAACTAGAGTAAAATTTCCCCTGCATCCCATTCCCTTTGTGCTAGATGAACGAACTTCTCTCACGTGATCAGTTGTGAGAGATAATTGTGTGTGCAAGCCGTCCTTCATTTTGCTTGTTGGGAACACAATGTTTCTTTTCAGTTGCAAACTCCAATCCATACATATATATGGTGAGGTACTAGCTCCAACTCTGTTTTACAGTGAAAACTGCAGGAACTTCAAAACGCCACTAGGAAACAGACTGAGAAAACAGAGTAAAAGTTTCTCCTGCAACCCGTTCCCGTTGTGCTAAATGAACGAACGTCTCTCCACTTGCTCAGTTGTGAGAGACAAGTGTGTGAAAACCATCCTTCACGTACGTTGTTTTGATCACCAAGTTACTTTTCAGTTGCAAACTCCACTCCCTACATATATATGGGGAGGAACTACCTCCAACTCGGTTTACAGTGAAAACGGCAGGAACTTCATAACGGCACTAGGAAAAAAACTGAGAAACTAGAGTAAAAGTTTCTCCTGCAACCCATTCCCATTGTGATAGATGAACGAACGTCTCTCCACATGTTAAGTTGTGAGAGATATGTGTGTGTTAAAGCCGTCCTTCAAATAACTTGTTGGGAACACAAAGTTACTTTTCAGTTGCTAAACCCAATCCAAACATATATATGGGTATCTACTAGCTCCAACTCGCTTTTACAGTGAAAAGTGCAGGAAATTCATACCGGAACTAGGAAACAGACGGAGAAAGCATAGTAAAAGTTTCTCCTGCAACCCTTTCCCTTTGTGTTACATGAGCGAACGTCTCTCCAAATTCTCATATTTAAGTTGTAATTGTGTTTGAAAACCGTCCTTCACCTATTTTTTTGTTAACATAACGGTTCTTTCAGTTGCAAACTATACTCCATACATATATATGGGGAGGTACTAGCTCCAACTCGGTTTTAAAGTGAAAACTGCAGGAACATCAAACAGGCCCTAGGAAACAGACTGAGAAACCAGAGGAAATGTTTCTCCTGCAACCCTTTCCATTTGTGCTAGATGAACGAACGCTTCTCCACATGCTCAGTTGTGAGAGATAAGTGTGGTTAAATCCGCCCTTCACATAAATTGTTGGGAAAACAAAGTTTCTATTGTGTTGCAAACACCACTCCATACATACATATGGGGAAGTACTACCTCCAGCTCGGTTTTACAGTGAAAAATGCAGGAACTTCAAACCGGCACTAGGAAACAGACTGAGAAACCAGAGTAAATGTTTCTCCTCCAACACGTTCCCTTGTGCGAGATGAACAAAAGTCTCTCCACATGGTCAGTTTTGAGAGATAATTGTGTGTGAAAGCCTTCCTTCACATAGCTTGTTGAGAACACAAAGTTTATTCTCAGTTGCAAACTCCACTCCATACATATATATGGTGAGGTACTAGCTCCAACTCTGTTTTACATTGAAAACTGCAGGAACTTCAAACCGGCATTAGGAAACAGATTGAGAAACTAGAGTAAAATTTCCCCTGCATCCCATTTCCTTTGTGCTAAATGAACGAACGTCTTTCACGTGTTCAGATGTGAGAGATAAGTGTGATTGAAAGCCGTCCTTCACTTTGCTTGTTGGGAACACAAAGTTTCTTTTCAGTTGTAAACTCCAATCCGTACATATATATGGGGAGGGAATAGCCCCAACCAGGTTTTACAGTGAAAACTGCAGGAACTTCAAACGGCCTCTAGGAAACAGACTGAGAAACCAGAGAAAAAGTTTCCCCTGCAAACCATTCCCTTTGTGCTAAATGAACGAACGTCTCTCCACTTGCTCAGTTGTGAGAGATAAGTGTGTGTAAAATCCGCCCTTCACCTAGATTGTTGGGAACACAAAGTTTGTTTTCAGTTGCAAACTCCACTCCATACATATATATGGGGAGGGACTAGCCCCAACCAGGTTTTACAGTGAAAACTTCAGAATCTTCAAAACGCCTCTATGAAACAGACTGAGAAAACATAGTAAAAGTTTCTCTTGCAACCCGCTCCCTTTGTGCTAAATGAACGAACGTCTCTCAACATGCTCAGTTGTGAGAGATAATTGAGTGTGAAAGCCGAAATACACCTAGCTTTTTTGGAACACATAGTATCTTTTCAGATGCAAACTCCACTCCATACATATATATGGTTAGGTAATATCTCCAAATCTGTTTTACAGTGAAAACTGCAGGAACTTCAAACCGGCACTAGGAAAGAAACTGAGAAACTAGAGTAAATGTTTCTCTTGCAACCCATTTCCATTGTGATAGATGAACGAACGTCTCTCCACATGCTCAGTTGTGAGAGATATATGTGAGTGAATGCCGTCCTTCACCTAGCTTGTTGGGAACACAAAGTTACTTTTCAGTTGCAAACACCAATCCATAAATATATATGGGAAAGTGCTAGGTCCAACTGGATTTTACAGTGAAAAGTGCAGGAAATTCATACAGGAACTAGGAAACAGACTGAGAAACCATAGTAAATGTTTCTCCTGCAACCCGTTCCTTTTGTGTTACATGAGCGAACGTCTCCCCACATTCTCATATTTAAGGTGTAATTGTGTTTGAAAACCGTCCTTCACCTATTTTGTTGGGAACACAACGGTTCTTTTCAGATGCAAACTCCACTCCATACATATATATGGGGAGGTACAAGCTCCAACTCGGTTTTAAAGTGAAAACTGCAGGAACATCAAACCGGCCCTAGGAAACAGACTGAGAAACCAGAGGAAAAGTTTCTCTTGCAACCCTTTCCCTTTGTGCTAGATGAACGAAAGCTTCTCCACATGCTCAGTTGTGAGAGATAAGTGTGTGTAAAATCCGCTCTTCACCTAAATTGTTGGGAACACAAAGGTTCTTTTCTGTTGCAAACACCACACCATACATACATATGGGGAGGTACAAGTTCCAGCTGGGTTTTACAGTGAAATTTGCAGGAACTTCAAACAGGCACTAGGAAACAGACTGAGAAACCAGAGAAAAATTTCTCCTGCAACAAGTTCCCTTTGTGCTAGATGAGCGAACTTCTCTCCACATGCTCATATTTGAGAGATATTTGTGTGTGAAAGCCGTCCTTTTGTTAGCTTGTTGGGAACACAACGGTTCTTTTCAGTTGCAAACCCCACTCCATAAGTATATATGGTGAGGTACTAGCTCCAACTCTGTTTTACAGAGAAAACTGCAGGAAATTCATAGCGTCACTAAGAATAAGACTGAGAAACATGAGTAAAAGTTTCTCCTGCAACCCGTTCCCTTGTACTAAATGAACAAAAGTCTCTACACATGTTCAGTTTTGAGAGATAATTGTGTGTGAAAGCCTTCCTTCACATAGCTTGTTGAGAACACAAAGTTTATTCTCAGTTGCAAACTCCAATCCATACATATATATGGTGAGGTACTAGCTCCTACTCTGTTTTACAGTGAAAACTGCAGGAACTTCAAACCGACACTAGGAAACAGACTGAGAATCCAGAGTAAAATTTCTCCTATATCCCGTTACCTTTTTGCTAGATGAACGAACATCTCTCACGTGATCAGTTGTGAGAGATAAGTGTGTGTGCAAGCCGTCCTTCATTTTGCTTGTTGGGAACACAAAGTTTCTTCTCAGTTGCAAACTCCACTCCATACATATATATGGTGAGGTACTAGCTCCAACTCGGTTTTACAGAGAAATCTGCAGGAACTTCCAACCGGCACTAGGAAACAGACTGAGAAACCAGAGTAAATTTTCACCTGGTTCCCGTTCCCTTTGTGCTAGAGGAACGAACGTCTCTCTCGTGCTAAGTTTTAAGATATAAGTGTGTGTGAATGCCGTCCTTCACTTTGCTTCTTGTGAACACAAAGTTTCTTTTCAGTTGCAAACTCCACTCCATACATATATACGGGGAGGGACTTGCCCCAACCAGGTTTTACAGGGAAAACTGCAGGAACTTCAAACCGCCACTAGGAAACAGACTGAGAAACCAGAGTAAAAGTTTCTCCTGCAACCCGTTACCTTTGTGCTAAATGAACGAACGTCTATCCACTGACTCAGTTGTGAGAGATATTTGTGTGAAAGCCATACTTCAACTAGCTTGTTGGGAACACAAAGATACTTTTCAGTTGCAAACCCCACTCCATATATATATATGGGCAGGTACTTCCTCCAACTCAGTTTACAGTGAAAACTGCAGGAACTTCATACCGGCACTAGGAAAAATACTGAGAAACTAGAGTAAAAGTTTCTCCTGCAAACCATTCCCATTGTGATAGATGAACGAACGTCTCTCCACATGTTAAGTTGTGAGAGATATGTGTGTGTTAAAGCCGTCCTTCAAATAACTTGTTGGGAACACAAAGTTACTTTTCAGTTGCTAAACCCAATCCAAACATATATATGGGTATCTACTAGCTCCAACTCGCTTTTACAGTGAAAAGTGCAGGAAATTCATACCGGAACTAGGAAACAGACTGAGAAAGCATAGTAAAAGTTTCTCCTGCAACCCTTTCCCTTTGTGTTACATGAGCGAACGTCTCTCCAAATTCTCATATTTAAGTTGTAATTGTGTTTGAAAACCGTCCTTCACCTATTTTCTTGGGAACATAACGGTTCTTTCAGTTGCAAACTATACTCCATACATATATATGGGGAGGTACTAGCTCCAACTCGGTTTTAAAGTGAAAACTGCAGGAACATCAAACAGGCCCTAGGAAAAAGACTGAGAAACCAGAGGAAATGTTTCTCCTGCAAACCTTTCCCTTTGTGCTAGATGAACGAACGCTTCTCCACATGCTCAGTTGTGAGAGATAAGTGTGGTTAAACCCGCCCTTCACATAAATTGTTGGGAAAACAAAGTTTCTATTGTGTTGCAAACACCACTCCATACATACATATGGGGAGGTACTACCTCCAGCTCGGTTTTACAGTGAAAAATGCAGGAACATCGAACCGGCACTAGGAAACAGACTGAGAAACCAGAGTAAATGTTTCTCCTCCAACACGTTCCCTTGTGCGAGATGAACAAAAGTCTCTCCACATGGTCAGTTTTGAGAGATAATTGTGTGTGAAAGCCTTCCTTCACATAGCTTGTTGAGAACACAAAGTTTCTTCTCAGTTGCAAACTCCACTCCATACATATATATGGTGAGGTACTAGCTCCAACTCTGTTTTACATTGAAAACTGCAGGAACTTCAAACCGGCATTAGGAAACAGATTGAGAAACTAGAGTAAAATTTCCCCTGCATCCCATTTCCTTTGTGCTAAATGAACGAACGTCTTTCACGTGTTCAGATGTGAGAGATAAGTGTGTTTGAAAGCCGTCCTTCACTTTGCTTGTTGGGAACACAAAGTTTCTTTTCAGTTGTAAACTCCACTCCATACATATATATGGGGAGGGAATAGCCCCAACCAGGTTTTACAGTGAAAACTGCAGGAAATTCAAACGGCCACTAGGAAACAGACTGAGAAACCAGAGAAAAATTTTCCCCTGCAAACCATTCCCTTTGTGCTAAATGAACGAACGTCTCTCCACTTGCTCAGTTGTGAGAGATAAGTGTGTGTAAAATCCGCCCTTCACCTAGATTGTTGGGAACACAAAGTTTGTTTTCAGTTGCAAACTCCACTCCATACATATATATGGGGAGGGACTAGCCCCAACCAGGTTTTACAGTGAAAACTTCAGAATCTTCAAAACGCCTCTATGAAACAGACTGAGAAACCATAGTAAAAGTTTCTCTTGCAACCCGCTCCCTTTGTGCTAAATGAATGAACGTCTCTCAACATGCTCAGTTGTGAGAGATAATTGAGTGTGAAAGCCGAAATACACCTAGCTTTTTTGGAACACATAGTATCTTTTCAGATGCAAATTCCACTCCATACATATAGATGGTGAGGTACTATCTCCAAATCTGTTTTACAGTGAAAACTGCAGGAACTTCATATCGGCACTAGGAAATACCCTGAGAAACCATAATAAAAGTTTCTCCTGCAACCATTTCCCTTTGATTTAGATGGGCAACGTCTCTCCACATGCTCATATTTGAGAGATAAGTGTGGGTGAAAGCCGTCTTTCACCTAGCTTTTTTTAACACAAATTTTCTTATAAGTTGCAAACTCCACTCCATCCATATATATGGGGAGCCACTAGCTCCAACTCGCTTTTACAGTGAAAACTGCAGGAACTTCAAACCGGCACTAGGAAAGAAACTGAGAAACTAGAGTAAATGTTTCTCTTGCAACCCATTTCCATTGTGATAGATGAACGAACGTCTCTCCACATGCTCAGTTGTGAGAGATATATGTGAGTGAATGCCGTCCTTCACCTAGCTTGTTGGGAACACAAAGTTACTTTTCAGTTGCAAACACCAATCCATAAATATATATGGGAAAGTGCTAGCTCCAACTGGATTTTACAATGAAAAGTGCAGGAAATTCATACAGGAACTAGGAAACAGACTGAGAAACCATAGTAAATATTTCTCCTGCAACCCGTTCCCTTTGTGTTACATGAGCGAACGTCTCCCCACATTCTCATATTTAAGGTGTAATTGTGTTTGAAAACCGTCCTTCACCTATTTTGTTGGGAACACAACGGTTCTTTTCAGATGCAAACTCCACTCCATACATATATATGGGGAGGTACAAGCTCCAACTCGGTTTTAAAGTGAAAACTGCAGGAACATCAAACCAGCCCTAGGAAACAGACTGAGAAACCAGAGGAAAAGTTTCTCTTGCAACCCTTTCCCTTTGTGCTAGATGACCGAAAGCTTCTCCACATGCTCAGTTGTGAGAGATAAGTGTGTGTAAAATCCGCTCTTCACCTAAATTGTTGGGAACACAAAGTTTCTTTTCTGTTGCAAACACCACTCCATACATACATATGGGGAGGTACAAGCTCCAGCTCGGTTTTACAGTGAAAATTGCAGGAACTTCAAACAGGCACTAGGAAACAAACTGAGAATCCAGAGTAAAGTTTCTCCTACATCCCGTTCCCTTTGTGCTAGATGAACGAACATCTCTCACGTGATCAGTCGTGAGAGATAAGTGTGTGTGCAAGCCGTCCTTCATTTTGCATGTTGGGAACACAAAGTTTCTTTTCAGTTGCAAATTCCAACCCATACATATATATGGTGAGGTACTAGCTCCAACTCTGTTTTACAGTGAAAACTGCAGGAACTTCAAACCGCCACTAGGAAACAGACTGAGAAAACAGAATAAAAGTTGCTCCTGCAACCCGTTCCCTTTGTGCTAGATGAGAGAACGTCTCTCCACATGCTCATATTTGAGAGATATGTGTGAGTGAAAGCCGTCCTTTCCGTAGCTTGTTGGAAACACAAAATTTCTTCTCAGTTGCAAACTCCACTCCATACATATATATGGTGAGGTATTAGCTCCAACTCGGTTTTACAGTGAAAACTGCAGGAACTTCCAACCGGCACTAGGAAACAGACTGAGAAACCAGAGTAAATTTTCACCTGGTTCCCGTTCCCTTTGTGCTAGAGGAATGAACGTCTCTCACGTGCTAAGTTTTAAGATATAAGTGTGTGTGAATGCCGTCCTTCACTTTGCTTCTTGGGAACACAAAGTTTCTTTTCAGTTGCAAACTCCACTCCATACATATATACGGGGAGGGACTTGCCCCAACCAGGTTTTACAGGGAAAACTGCAGGAACTTCAAACCGCCACTAGGAAACAGACTGAGAAACCAGAGTAAAAGTTTCTCCTGCAACCCGTTACCTTTGTGCTAAATGAACGAACGTCTATCCACTGACTCAGTTGTGAGAGATATTTGTGTGAAAGCCATACTTCAACTAGCTTGTTGGGAACACAAAGATACTTTTCAGTTGCAAACCCCACTCCATATATATATATGGGCAGGTACTTCCTCCAACTCAGTTTACAGTGAAAACTGCAGGAACTTCATACCGGCACTAGGAAAAATACTGAGAAACTAGAGTAAAAGTTTCTCCTGCAAACCATTCCCATTGTGATAGATGAACGAACGTCTCTCCACATGTTAAGTTGTGAGAGATATGTGTGTGTTAAAGCCGTCCTTCAAATAACTTGTTGGGAACACAAAGTTACTTTTCAGTTGCTAAACCCAATCCAAACATATATATGGGTATCTACTAGCTCCAACTCGCTTTTACAGTGAAAAGTGCAGGAAATTCATACCGGAACTAGGAAACAGACTGAGAAAGCATAGTAAAAGTTTCTCCTGCAACCCTTTCCCTTTGTGTTACATGAGCGAACGTCTCTCCAAATTCTCATATTTAAGTTGTAATTGTGTTTGAAAACCGTCCTTCACCTATTTTCTTGGGAACATAACGGTTCTTTCAGTTGCAAACTATACTCCATACATATATATGGGGAGGTACTAGCTCCAACTCGGTTTTAAAGTGAAAACTGCAGGAACATCAAACAGGCCCTAGGAAAAAGACTGAGAAACCAGAGGAAATGTTTCTCCTGCAAACCTTTCCCTTTGTGCTAGATGAACGAACGCTTCTCCACATGCTCAGTTGTGAGAGATAAGTGTGGTTAAACCCGCCCTTCACATAAATTGTTGGGAAAACAAAGTTTCTATTGTGTTGCAAACACCACTCCATACATACATATGGGGAGGTACTACCTCCAGCTCGGTTTTACAGTGAAAAATGCAGGAACATCGAACCGGCACTAGGAAACAGACTGAGAAACCAGAGTAAATGTTTCTCCTCCAACACGTTCCCTTGTGCGAGATGAACAAAAGTCTCTCCACATGGTCAGTTTTGAGAGATAATTGTGTGTGAAAGCCTTCCTTCACATAGCTTGTTGAGAACACAAAGTTTCTTCTCAGTTGCAAACTCCACTCCATACATATATATGGTGAGGTACTAGCTCCAACTCTGTTTTACATTGAAAACTGCAGGAACTTCAAACCGGCATTAGGAAACAGATTGAGAAACTAGAGTAAAATTTCCCCTGCATCCCATTTCCTTTGTGCTAAATGAACGAACGTCTTTCACGTGTTCAGATGTGAGAGATAAGTGTGTTTGAAAGCCGTCCTTCACTTTGCTTGTTGGGAACACAAAGTTTCTTTTCAGTTGTAAACTCCACTCCATACATATATATGGGGAGGGAATAGCCCCAACCAGGTTTTACAGTGAAAACTGCAGGAAATTCAAACGGCCACTAGGAAACAGACTGAGAAACCAGAGAAAAATTTTCCCCTGCAAACCATTCCCTTTGTGCTAAATGAACGAACGTCTCTCCACTTGCTCAGTTGTGAGAGATAAGTGTGTGTAAAATCCGCCCTTCACCTAGATTGTTGGGAACACAAAGTTTGTTTTCAGTTGCAAACTCCACTCCATACATATATATGGGGAGGGACTAGCCCCAACCAGGTTTTACAGTGAAAACTTCAGAATCTTCAAAACGCCTCTATGAAACAGACTGAGAAACCATAGTAAAAGTTTCTCTTGCAACCCGCTCCCTTTGTGCTAAATGAATGAACGTCTCTCAACATGCTCAGTTGTGAGAGATAATTGAGTGTGAAAGCCGAAATACACCTAGCTTTTTTGGAACACATAGTATCTTTTCAGATGCAAATTCCACTCCATACATATAGATGGTGAGGTACTATCTCCAAATCTGTTTTACAGTGAAAACTGCAGGAACTTCATATCGGCACTAGGAAATACCCTGAGAAACCATAATAAAAGTTTCTCCTGCAACCATTTCCCTTTGATTTAGATGGGCAACGTCTCTCCACATGCTCATATTTGAGAGATAAGTGTGGGTGAAAGCCGTCTTTCACCTAGCTTTTTTTAACACAAATTTTCTTATAAGTTGCAAACTCCACTCCATCCATATATATGGGGAGCCACTAGCTCCAACTCGCTTTTACAGTGAAAACTGCAGGAACTTCAAACCGGCACTAGGAAAGAAACTGAGAAACTAGAGTAAATGTTTCTCTTGCAACCCATTTCCATTGTGATAGATGAACGAACGTCTCTCCACATGCTCAGTTGTGAGAGATATATGTGAGTGAATGCCGTCCTTCACCTAGCTTGTTGGGAACACAAAGTTACTTTTCAGTTGCAAACACCAATCCATAAATATATATGGGAAAGTGCTAGCTCCAACTGGATTTTACAATGAAAAGTGCAGGAAATTCATACAGGAACTAGGAAACAGACTGAGAAACCATAGTAAATATTTCTCCTGCAACCCGTTCCCTTTGTGTTACATGAGCGAACGTCTCCCCACATTCTCATATTTAAGGTGTAATTGTGTTTGAAAACCGTCCTTCACCTATTTTGTTGGGAACACAACGGTTCTTTTCAGATGCAAACTCCACTCCATACATATATATGGGGAGGTACAAGCTCCAACTCGGTTTTTAAAGTGAAAACTGCAGGAACATCAAACCAGCCCTAGGAAACAGACTGAGAAACCAGAGGAAAAGTTTCTCTTGCAACCCTTTCCCTTTGTGCTAGATGACCGAAAGCTTCTCCACATGCTCAGTTGTGAGAGATAAGTGTGTGTAAAATCCGCTCTTCACCTAAATTGTTGGGAACACAAAGTTTCTTTTCTGTTGCAAACACCACTCCATACATACATATGGGGAGGTACAAGCTCCAGCTCGGTTTTACAGTGAAAATTGCAGGAACTTCAAACAGGCACTAGGAAACAAACTGAGAATCCAGAGTAAAGTTTCTCCTACATCCCGTTCCCTTTGTGCTAGATGAACGAACATCTCTCACGTGATCAGTCGTGAGAGATAAGTGTGTGTGCAAGCCGTCCTTCATTTTGCATGTTGGGAACACAAAGTTTCTTTTCAGTTGCAAATTCCAACCCATACATATATATGGTGAGGGTACTAGCTCCAACTCTGTTTTACAGTGAAAACTGCAGGAACTTCAAACCGCCACTAGGAAACAGACTGAGAAAACAGAATAAAAGTTGCTCCTGCAACCCGTTCCCTTTGTGCTAGATGAGAGAACGTCTCTCCACATGCTCATATTTGAGAGATATGTGTGAGTGAAAGCCGTCCTTTCCGTAGCTTGTTGGAAACACAAAATTTCTTCTCAGTTGCAAACTCCACTCCATACATATATATGGTGAGGTATTAGCTCCAACTCGGTTTTACAGTGAAAACTGCAGGAACTTCCAACCGGCACTAGGAAACAGACTGAGAAACCAGAGTAAATTTTCACCTGGTTCCCGTTCCCTTTGTGCTAGAGGAATGAACGTCTCTCACGTGCTAAGTTTTAAGATATAAGTGTGTGTGAATGCCGTCCTTCACTTTGCTTCTTGGGAACACAAAGTTTCTTTTCAGTTGAAACTCCACTCCATACATATATATGGGGAGGGACTAGCCCCAACAATGTTTTACAGTGAAAACTGCAGGAACTTCAAACCGTCACTAGGAAACAGACTGAGAAACCAGAGTAAAGTTTCTCCTGCAACCCGTTCCCTTTGTGCTTAATGAACGAACGTCTCTCCACTGACTCAGTTGTGAGAGAAAATTGTGTGAAAGCCGTCCTTCACCTAGCTTGTTGGGAACACAAAGTTACTTTTCAGTTGCAAAACCCACTCCATATATATATATGGGCAGGTACTACCTCCAACTCAGTTTACAGTGAAAACTGCAGGAACTTCATACCGGCACTAGGAAACAGACTGAGAAACCATAGTAAAATTTTCCCCTGCAACCCGATCCCTTTGTGCTAGATGAGCGAACGTCTCTGCACATGCTCATATTTGAGAGATATGTGTGTGTGAAAGCCGTCTTTAGTTAGCTTGTTTGGATCACAACGGTTCTTTTCAGATGCAAACACCACTCCATAAATATATATGGTTAGTTTCTAGCTCCAACTCTGTTTTACAGTGAAAACTGCTGGAAATTCAAACAGGCACTAGGAAACAGACTGAGAAACCAGAGGAAAAGTTTCTCCAGCAACCTGTTCGTTTTGTTCTAGATGAATGAATATCTCTCCACATGCTCAGTTCTGAGAGAAATGTGTGTGTGAAAGTCGAACTTCACATATCTTGTTAGGAACACAAAGTCTCTTTTCAGTGGCAAACTCCACTGAATACATATATATTGGTAGGTAATAGCTCCAGATCGGATTTACAGTGAAAACTGCAGGAACTTCAAAGCGGCACTAAGAAAAATACTGAGAAACCAGAGTAAAAGTTTCTCCTGCAACCCGTTCCCTTAAGCTAGATGAACAAAAGTCTCTCCAAATGGTCAGTTTTGAGAGATAATTTTGGGTGAAAGCCTTCCTTCACGTAGCTTGTTGAGAACACAAAGTTTCTTCTCAGTTGCAAACTCCACTCCATACATATATATGGTGGGGTACTAGCTCCAACTATGTTTTACAGTGAAAACTGCAGGAAAATCCAACCGGCACTAGGAAACAGACTGAGAAACCAGAGTAAATTTTCACCTGCATCCCGTTCCCTTTGTGCTAGATGAACGAACGTCTCTCACGTGCTTAGTTTTGAGAGATAAGTGTGTGTGAAAGCCGTCCTTCATTTTGCTTGTTGTAAACACAAAGTTTCTTTTCAGTTGCAAACTCCACTCCATACATATATATGGGGAGGGACTAGCCCCAAACAAGTTTTACAGTGAAAAATGCAGGAACATCAAACCGCCACTAGGAAACAGACTGAGAAACCAGAGTAAAAATTGCTCCTGCAACGCGTTCCCTTTCTGCTAAATGAACGACCGTCTCTCCACTTGCTCAGTTGTGAGAGGTAAGTGTGTGAAAGCCGTCCTTCACCTAGCTTGTTGGGAACACAAAGTTACTTTTCAGTTGCAAACTCCATTCCATACATATATATGGGGAAGTACTACCTCCAACTCGGTTTAAAGTGAAAACTGCAGGAATTTCATACCGGCAATAGGAAACAGACTGAGAAACCACAGTAAAATTTCTCCTGCAACCAGTTCCCTTTGTGCTAGATGAGCGAACGTCTCTCCACATGCACATATTTGAGAGATATGTGTGTGTGAAAGCCGTCCTTCATTTTGCTTGTTGGGAAAACCAAGTTTCTTTTCAGTTGCAATCTCCACTCCATACATTTATATGGGGAGGGACAAGCTCCATATCGGTTTTATAGTGCAAACTGCACGAACTTCAAACCTTCACTAGGAAACAGACAGAGAAACCAGAGGAAAAGTTTTTCCAGCAACCCGTTCTTTTTGTGCTAATGAACGAATATCTCTCCACATGCTCAGTTCTGAGAGATAAGTGTGTGTGAAAGCCGAACTTCACCTATCTTTTTGGGAACACAAAATGTCTTTTCAGTTGCAAACACCACTTAATACATATATACTGGGAGGTACTAGCTCTAACTCGGTTTTACAGTGAAAACTGCAGGAACTTCAAAGCGGCACTAGGAAAAATACTGAGAAAACAGAGGAAAAGTTTCTCCTGCAACCCGTTCCGTTTGTGCTAGATGAACGAACGCTTCATCACATGCTCAGTTGTGAGAGATAAGTGTGTGTAAAATCCGCACTTCACCTAGAATTTTGGGAACATAAAGTTACTTTTCAGTTGCAAACTGCACTCCATACATACATATGGTGTGTTACTAGCTCCAGATCGGTTTTACAGTGAAAAATGCAGGAAATTCATACCGGAAGTAGGAAACAGACTGAGAAACCAGAGTAAAAGTTGCTCCTGCAACGCGTTCCCTTTCTGCTAAATGAACGACCGTCTCTCCACTTGCTCAGTTGTGAGAGGTAAGTGTGTGAAAACCGTCCATCACCTAGCTTGTTGGGAACACAAAGTTACTTTTCAGTTGCAAACCCCACTCCATATATATATATATGGGTAGGTACTACCTCCAACTCGGTTTAAAGTGAAAACTGCAGGAATTTCATACCGGCAATAGGAAACAGACTGAGAAACCATAGTAAAATTTCTCCTGCAACCCGTTCCCTTTGTGCTAGATGAGCGAACGTCTCTCCACATGTACATATTTGAGAGATATGTGTTTGTGAAAGCCGTCCTTCATTTTGCTTGTTGGGAAAACCAAGTTTCTTTTCAGTTGCAATCTCCACTCCATACATTTATATGGGGAGGGACAAGCTCCATATCGGTTTTATAGTGCAAACTGCACGAACTTCAAACCGGCACTAGGAAACAGACAGAGAAACCAGAGGAAAAGTTTTTCCAGCAACCCGTTCTTTTTGTGCTAATGAACGAATATCTCTCCACATGCTCAGTTCTGAGAGATAAGTGTGTGTGAAAGCCGAACTTCACCTAACTTGTTGGGAACACAAAATGTCTTTTCAGTTGCAAACACCACTTAATACATATATACTGGGAGGTACTAGCTCTAACTCGGTTTTACAGTGAAAACTGCAGGAACTTCAAAGCGGCACTAGGAAAAATACTGAGAAAACAGAGGAAAAGTTTCTCCTGCAACCCGTTCCGTTTGTGCTAGATGAACGAACGCTTCTTCACATGCTCAGTTGTGAGAGATAAGTGTGTGTAAAATCCGCACTTCACCTAGAATTTTGGGAACACAAAGTTACTTTTCAGTTGCAAACTGCACTCCATACATACATATGGTGTGTTACTAGCTCCAGATCGGTTTTACAGTGAAAAATGCAGGAAATTCATAGCGGAAGTAGGAAACAGACTGAGAAAACAGAGTAAAAGTTTCTCCTGCAACCCATTCCCTTGTGCTAGATGAACAAAAGTCTCTACACATGGTAAGTTTTGAGAGATAATTGTGTGTGAAAGCCTTCCTTCACATAGCTTGTTGAGAACACAAAGTTTCTTTTCAGTTGCAAACTCCACTCGATATATATATATGGGGAGGTACTAACTCCAACTCGGTTTAAAGTGAAAACTGCAGGAATTTCATACCGGCAATAGGAAACAGACTGAGAAACCACAGTAAAAGTTTCTCCTGCAACCCATTCCCTTTGTGCTAGATGAACGAACTTCTCTCACGTGCTAAGTTTTGAGAGATAAGTGTGTGTGAAAGCCGTCCATCATTTTGCTTGTTGTTAACACAAAGATTCTTTTCAGTTGCAAACTACACTCCATACATATATATGGGGAGGGACTAGCCCCAAACAAGTTTTACAGTGAAAACTGCAGGAACATCAAACCACCACTAGGAAACAGACTGAGAATCAGAGTAAAACTTTCTCCTGCAACCCGTTCTCTTTTAGCTAAATGAACGAACGTTTCTTCACTTACTCACTTGTGAGATATAAGTGTGTGAAAGCCATCCTTCACCTAGCTTGTTTTGAACACCAAGTTACTTTTCAGATGCAAACTCCACTCCATTCATATATATGGGGAGCTACTACCTCCAACTCGGTTTACAGCGAAAACTGCAGGAAATTCATACCGCCACTAGGAAAGAGACTGAGAAACCAGAGGAAAAATTTTCTAAAGCAACCATTTCGATTTGTGCTAGATGAACGATTATCTCTCCACATGCTCAGTTCTGAGATATAAGTGTGTGTGAAAGCCGAACTTCACCTACCTTGTTGGGAACACAAAGTTTCTTTTCAGTTGCAAACTCCACTGAATACACATATATTGGGAGATACTAGCTCCAACTCGGTTTTACAGTGAAAACTGCAGGAAATTCATAGCGGCACTAAGAAAAAAACTGAGAAACTTGAATAAAAGTTTCTCCTGCAACACGTTCACTTGTACTAAATGAACAAAAGTCTCTCCACATGTTCAGTTTTGAGAGATAATTGTGTGTGAAAGCCTTCCTTCACATAGCTTGTTGAGAACACAAAGTTTATTCTCAGTTGCAAACTCCAATCCATACATATATATGGTGAGGTACTAGCTCCAACTCTGTTTTACAGTGAAAACTGCAGGAACTTCAAACCGACACTAGGAAACAGACTGAGAATCCAGAGTAAGGTTTCTCCTACATCCCGTTCGCTTTGTGCTAGATGAACGAACATCTCTCACGTGATCAGTTGTGAGAGATAAGTGTGTGTGCAAGCCGTCCTTCATTTTGCTTGTTGGGAGCACAAAGTTTCTTTTCAGTTGCAAACTCCAATCCATACATATATATGGTGAGGTACTAGCTCCAACTCTGTTTTACAGTGAAAACTGCAGGAACTTCAAACCGCCACTAGGAAACAGACTGAGAAAACAGAGTAAAGTTTCTCCTGCAACCCGTTCCCTTTGTGCTAAATGAACGAACGTCTCTCCACTTGCTCAGTTGTGAGAGACAAGTGTGTGAAAGCCATCCTTCACGTACCTTGTTTTGATCACCAAGTTACTTTTCAGTTGCAAACTCCACTCCATACATATATATGGGGAGGAACTACATCCAACTCAGTTTACAGTGAAAACAGCAGGAACTTCATAACGGCACTAGGAAAAAAACTGAGAAACTAGAGTAAAAGTTTCCCTGCAACCCATTCCCATTGTGATAGATGAACGAACGTCTCTCCACATGTTCAGTTGTGAGAGATATGTGTGTGTTAAAGCCGCCCTTCAAATAGCTTGTTGAGAACAAAAAGTTTCTTCTCAGTTGCAAACTCCACTCCATACATATATATGGTGAGGTACTAGCTCCAACTCTGTTTTACATTGAAAACTGCAGGAACTTCAAACCGGCATTAGGAAACAGATTGAGAAACTAGAGTAAAATTTCCCGTGCATCCCATTCCCTTTGTGCTAGATGAACGAACGTCTTTCACGTGCTCAGATGTGAGAGATAAGTGTGTTTGAAAGCCGACCTTCACTTTGCTTGTTGGGAACACAAAGTTTCTTTTCAGTTGCAAACTCCACTCCATACATATATATGGGGAGGGAATAGCCCCAACCAGGTTTTACAGTGAAAACTGCAGGAACTTCAAACCGCCACTAGGAAACAGACTGAGAAACCAGAGAAAAAGTTTCTCCTGCAAACCATTCCCTTTGTGCTAAATGAATGAACGTCTCTCCACTTGCTCAGTTGTGAGAGATAAGTGTGTGTAAAATCCGCCCTTCACCTAGATTGTTGGGAACACAAAGTTTCTTTTCAGTTGCAAACTCCATTCCATAAATATATATGGGGAGGGACAAGCCCCAACCAGGTTTTACAGTGAAAACTTCAGAACCTTTAAAACGCCGCTATGAAACAGACTGAGAAACCAAAGTAAAAGTTTCTCTTGCAACCCGCTCCCTTTGTGCTAAATGAACGAACGTCTCTCCACTTTCTCAGTTGTGAGAGATAAGTGTGTGAAAGCCGAACTTCACCAAGCTTGTTGGGAACACAAAGTTACTTTTCAGTTGCAAACTCCACTCCATACATATATATGGGGAGGTACTACCTCCAACTCGGTTTACAGTGACAAATGCATGAACTTCAAACCGCCACTAGGAAAGAGACTGAGTAACCAGAGTAAAAGTTTCTCCTGCAACCCGTTCCCATTTTGCTAGCTGAACGAAAGTCTCTCAACATGCTCAGTTGTGAGAGATAATTGAGTGTGAAAACCGAACTACACCTAGCTTTTTTGGAACACATAGTATCTTTTCAGATGCAAACTCCACTCCATACATATATATGATGAGGTACTAGCTCCAAATCTGTTTTACAGTGAAAACTGCAGGAACTTCATACCGGCACTAGGAAACACCCTGAGAAACCATCATAAAAGTTTCTCCTGCAATCATTTCCGTTTGATTTAGATGGGCAACGTCTCTCCACATGCTCATATTTGAGAGATAAGTGTGTGTGAAAGCCGACTTTCGCCTAGCTTTTTTTAACACAAATTTTCTTATAAGTTGCAAACTCCACTCCATACATATATATGGGGAGGCAATTGCTCCAACTCGCATTTACAGTGAAAACTGCAGGAACTTCAAACTGGCACTAGGAAAGAAACTGAGAAACTAGTGTAATTGTTTCTATTGCAACCCATTTCCATTGTGATAGATGAACGAACGCCTCTCCACATGCTCAGTTGTGAGAGATATGTGTGAGTGAATGCCGTTCTTCACCTAACTTGTTGGGAACACAAAGTTACTTTTCAGTTGCAAACACCAATCCATACATATATATGGGAAAGTGCTAGCTCCAACTGGTTTTTACAGTGAAAAGTGCAGGAAATTCATACAGGAACTAGGAAACAGACTGAGAAACCATAGTAAAAGTTTCTCCTGCAACCCGTTCCCTTTGTGTTACATGAGCGAACGTCTACCCACATTCTCATATTTAAGGTGTAATTGTGTTTGAAAACCGTCCTTCACCTATTTTGTTGGGAACACAACGGTTCTTTTCAGATGCAAACTCCACTCCATACATATATATGGGGAGGTACAAGCTCCAACTCGGTTTTAAAGTGAAAACTGCAGGAACATCAAACCGGCCCTAGGAAACAGACTGAGAAACCAGAGGAAAAGTTTCTCCTGAACCCTTTCCCTTTGTGCTAGATGAACGAAAGCTTCTCCACATGCTCAGTTGTGAGACATAAGTGTGTGTAAAATCCGCTCTTCACCTAAATTGTTGGGAACACAAAGTTTCTTTTCTGTTGCAAACACCACTCCATACATACATATGGGGAGGTACAAGCTCCAGCTCGGTTTTACAGTGAAAATTGCAGGAACTTCAAACAGGCACTAGGAAACAGACTGAGAAACCAGAGTAAAAGTTTCTCCTGCAACCAGTTCCCTTTGTGCTAGATGAGCGAACTTCTCTCCACATGCTCATATTTGAGAGATATTTGTGTGTGAAAGCCGTCCTTTAGTTAGCTTGTTGGGAACACAACGGTTCTTTTCAGTTGCAAACCCCACTCCATAAGTATATATGGTGAGGTACTAGCTCCAACTCTGTTTTACAGTGAAAACTGCATGAAATTCATAGCGGCACTTAGAATAAGACTGAGAAACTTGAGTAAAAGTTTCTCCTGCAACCCGTTTCCTTGTACTAAATGAACAAAAGTCTCTCCACATGTTCAGTTTTGAGAGATAATTGTGTGTGAAAGCCTTCCTTCACATAGCTTGTTGAGAACACAAAGTTTATTCTCAGTTGCAAACTCCAATCCATACATATATATGGTGAGGTACTAGCTCCAACTCGGTTTTACAGTGAAAACTGCAGGAACTTCAAACCGACACTAGGAAACAGACTGAGAATCCAGAGTAAGGTTTCTCCTACATCCCGTTCCCTTTGTGCTAGATGAACGAACATCTCTCACGTGATCAGTTGTGAGAGATAAGTGTGTGTGCAAGCCGTCCTTCATTTTGCTTGTTGGGAACACAAAGTTTCTTTTCAGTTGGAAACTCCAATCCATACATATATATGGTGAGGTACTAGCTCCAACTCTGTTTTACAGTGAAAACTGCAGGAACTTCAAACCGCCACTAGGAAACTGACTGAGAAAACAGAGTAAAAGTTGCTCCTGCAACCCGTTCCCTTTGTGCTTGATGAGAGAACGTCTCTCCACATGCTCATATTTGATAGATATGAGTGAGTGAAAGCCGTCCTTTCCCTAGCTTGTTGGAAACACAAAATTTATTCTCAGTAGCAAAATCCACTCCATACATATATATGGTGAGGTACTCGCTCCAACTCTGTTTTACAGTGAAAACTGCAGGAACTTCAAACCGCCACTAGTAAACAGAGTGAGATTCCAGGGTAAAAATTTCTCCTGCAAACCATTCCCTTTGTGCTAAATAACGAATGTCTCTCCCCTTGCTCTGTTGTGAAAGATAAGTGTGTGAAAGCCATCCTTCACCTAGCTTGTTTTGAACACCAAGTTGCTTTTCAGATGCAAACTCCACTTCATACATATATATGGGGAGGTACTACCTCCAAATCGGTTTACAGTGAAAACTGCAGGAACTTAATACCGGCACTAGGAAACAGACTGAGAAACCACAGTAAAAGTTTCTCCTGCAACCCGTTCACTTTGTGCTAGATGAGCGAATGTCTCTCTACATGCTCATATTTGAGAGATATGTGTATGTGAAAGCGGTCCTTTACCTAGCTTGTTGGGAACACAAAGTTTCTTCTCATTTGCAAACTCCACTCCATACATATATATGGTGAGGTACTAGCTCCAACTCTGTTTTACAGTGAAAACTGCAGGAACTTACAACTGGCACTAGGAAACAGACTGAGAAACCAGAGTAAAGTTTCTCCTGCATTCCGTTCCCTTTGTGCTAAATGAACGAACGTCTCTCACGTGCTCATTTGTGAGAGATAAGTGTGTGTGAAAGCCGTCCTTCATTTCGCTTGTTGGGAACACAAAGTTTCTTTTCAATTGCAAACACTATTCCATACATATATATGGGGAGGGACTAGCCCCAACCAGGTTTTACAGTGAAAACGGCAGGAACTTCAAACCGCCACTGGGAAACAGACTGAGAAACCAGAGTAAAAGTTTTTCCTGCAACCCGTTCCCTTTTCGCTAAATGAACGAACGTCTCTCCACTTAATCAGTTGTGAGAGATTAGTGTGTGAAAGCCGCCCTTCACCTAGCTTGTTGGAAACACAAAGTTACTTTTCAGTTGCAAACCCACTCCATACATATATATGGGAATGTACTACTTCCAACTCGTTTTACAGCGGAAACTGAAGGAAATTCATACCGGCACTAGGAAACAGACTGAGTAACCATATTTAAATTTCCTCCTGCAACCCGTTCCTTTTGTGCTAGATGAGCGAACGTCTCTCCACATGCTCATATTTGAGAGATATGTGTGTGTGAAAGCCGTCCTTTACATAGCTTGTTTGGAATACAACGGTTCTTTTCAGTTGCAATCTCCACTCCATAAATATATATGGTGAGGTACTAGCTCTAACACTGTTTTACAGTGAAAACTGCAGGAACTTCAAACCGGCAGTAGGAAACAGACTGAGAATCCAGAGTAAAGTTTCTCCTACATCCCGTTCACTTTGTGCTAGATGAACGAACATCTCTCACGTGATCAGTTGTGAGAGATAAGTGTGTGTGAAAGCCGTCCTTCATTTTGCTTGTTGGGAACACAAAGTTTCTTTTCAGTTGCAAACTATACTCCATACACATATATGGGGAGGGACTAGCCCCAACCAGTTTTTAAAGTGAAAACTTCAGAAATTTCAAACCGCCACTAGGAAACAGACTGTGAAACCAGAGAAAAATTTCTCCTGCAAACCGTTCCCTTTGTGCTAAATTAACGAACGTCTCTCCACTTGCTCAGTTGTGAGAGATAAGTGTGTGAAAGCCATCCTTCAATAGCTTGTTGAGAACGCAAAATTTATTCTCAGTTGCAAACTCCAATCCATACATATATATGGTGAGGTACTAGCTCCAACTCTGTTTTACAGTGAAAACTGCAGGAAATTCAAACCGACACTAGGAAACAGACTGAGAATCCAGAGTAAAGTTTCTCTTACATCCCGTTCACTTTGTGCTAGATGAATGAACATCTCTCACGTGATCAGTTGTGAGAGATTAGTGTGTGTGAAAGCCGTCCTTCATTTTGCTTGTTGGGAACACAAAGTTTCTTTTCAGTTGCAAACTCCAATCCATACATATATATGGGTAGGGGCTAGCCCCAACCAGGTTTTACAGTGAAAACTTCAGAAACTTCAAACCGCCACTAGGAAACAGACTGAGAAATCAGAGTAAAAGTTTCTCCTGCAACCCGTTCCCTTTGTGCTAAATGAACGAACGTCTCTCCACTTGCTCAGTTGTGAGAGATAAGTGTGTGAAAGCCATTCTTCTCCTACCTTGTTTTGAACAGCAAGTTACTTTTCAGTTGCAAACTCCACTCCATACATATATATGGGGAGGAACTACCTCCAACTCGGTTTACAGTGAAAACGGCAGGAAATTCATACCGGCACTAGGAAAGAAACTGAGAAACTAGATTAAAAGTTTCTCATGCAACACGTTCCCTTTGTGCTACATGAACGAATATCTCTCCACATGCTCAGTTGTGAGAGATAAATGTGAGTGAAAGCCGTTCTTCACCTAGCTTGTTGGGAACCCAAAGTTTCTTTTCAGTTACAAACACCAATCTTTATATCTATAAGGGGAAGTAGTAGCTCCAAAACTGTTTTACAGTGAAAACTGCAGGAACTTAAAACCGGCACTAGGAAACAGACTGAGAAATCAGAGTAAATGTTTCTCCTGCAACTCAATTCCATTGTGATAGATGAACGAACGTCTATCCACATGCTCAGTTGTGAGAGATATGTGTGTGTGAAAGCCGTACTTGAACTAGCTTGTTGGGAACACAAAGTTACTTTTCAGATGCTAAACCCAATCCATACATATATATGGGTAAGTACTAGCTCCAAATCGCTTTTACAGTGAAAAATGCAGGAAATTCATACAGGAACTAGGAAACAGACTGAGAAAACATAGTAAAAGTTTCTCCTGCAACCCGTTCCCTTTGTGTTACATGAGCGAACGTCTCCCCAAATTCTCATATTTAAGGTGTAATTGTGTTTGAAAATCGTCCTTCACCAATTTTTTTGGGAACACAACGGTTCTTTCAGTTGCAAACTATACTCCATACATATATATGTGGAGGTACTAGCTCCAACTCCGTTTTAAAGTGAATACTGCAGGAATATCAAACAGGCCCTAGGAAAAAGACTGAGAAACCAGAGGAATAGTTTCTCCTGCAACACTTTCCATTTGTGCTAGATGAACGAACACTCCTCCACATGCTCAGTTGTGGGAGATTAGTGTGTGTAAAATCCGCCCTTCACCTAAATTGTAGGGAACACTAAGTTTCTATTCTGTTGCAAACACCACTCCATACATACATATGGGGAGGTACTAGCTCCAGCTCGGTTTTACAGTGAAAAATGCAGGAAATTCAAACCGGCACTAGGAAACAGACTGAGAAACCAGAGTAAAAGTTTCTCCTGCAACACGTTCCCTTGTGCTAGATGAACAAAAGTCTCTCCACATGGTCAGTTTTGAGAGATAATTGTGTGTGAATGCCTTCCTTCACATAGCTTGTTGAGAACACAAAGTTTCTTCTCAGTTGCAAACTCCACTCCATACATATATATGGTGAGGTACGAGCTCCAACTCTGTTTTACAGTGAAATCTGCAGGAACTTCAAACCGGCACTAGGAAACAGATTGAGAAACTAGAGTAAAATTTCCCCTGCATCCCATTCCCTTTGTGCTAGATGAACGAACGTCTTTCACGTGCTCAGTTGTGAGAGATAAGTGTGTTTGAAAGCCGTCCTTCATTTTGCTTGTTGGGAACACAAAGTTTCTTTTCAGTTGCAAACTCCACTCCATACATATATATGGGGAGGGTCTAGCCCCAACCAGGTTTTACAGTGGAAACTGCAGGAAATTCAAACCGCCAATAGGAAACAGACTGAGAACCCAGAATAAAAGTTTCTCCTGCAACCCGTTACCTTTGTGCTAGATGAGCGAACATCTCTCCTCATGCTCATTTTTGAGAGATATGTGTGTGTGAAAGCCGTCCTTTACATAGCTTGTTGGGAACACAACGGTTCTTTTCAGTTGCAAACTCCACTCCATACATATATATGGTGAGGTACTAGCTCCAACTCTGTTTTACACTGAAAACTGCAGGAAGTTCATACCGGCACTAGGAAATACCCTGAGAAACCATAATAAAAATTTCTCCTGCAAACAGTTCACTTTTTGTTAGATGGGCAACGTCTCTCCACATGCTCATATTTGAGAGATATGTGTGTGTGAAAGCCGTCCTTCACCTAGCTTTTTTGTTAACACAAAGTTTCTTATCATTTGCAAATTCCACTCCATACATATATATGGGGAGGCACATGCTCCAACTCGCTTTTACAGTGAAAACTGCAGGAACTTCCAACCGGCACTAGGAAACAGATTGAGACTCTAGAGAAAAATTTCCCCTGCATCCCATTCCCTTTGTGCTAGATGAACGAACGTCTTTCACTTGCTCATTTGTGAGACATATGTGTGTGTGAAAGCCGTCCTTCAATTTGCTTGTTGGGAACACAAAGTTTCTTTTCAGTTGCAAAATCCACTCCATACATATATATGGGGAGGGACTAGCCCCATCCAGGTTTTACAGTGAAAACTGCAGGAACTTCAAACCGCCACTAGGAAACAGACTGAGAACCCAGAGTAAAAATTTCTCCTGCAACCCGTTACATTTGTGCTAGATGAGCGAACGTCTGTCCACATGCTCATTTTTGAGAGATATGTGTGTGTGAAAGCCGTCCTTTACCTAGCTTGTTGGGAACACAACGGTTCTTTTCAGTTGCAAACACCACTCCATACATATATATGGTGAGGTATTAGATCCAACTCTGTTTTACACTGAAAACTGCAGGAACTTCATACCGGCACTTGGAAATAACCTGACAAACCATAATAAAAGTTTCTCCTACAACGAGTTCCCTTTGTGTTAGATGGGCAACGTCTCTCCAAATGCTCATATTTGAGAGATATGTGTGTGTGAAAGCCGTACTTCACCTAGCTTTTTTGTTAACACAATGTTTCTTATCAGTTGCAAATTCCACTCCGTACACATATATTTGGAGGCACTTGCTCCAACTCGTTTTTACAGTGAAAACTGCAGGAACATCAAAACCAGCACTAGGAAAGAAACTGAGAAACTAGAGTAAAAGTTTTTCCTGCAACCCGTTCCCTTTGTGCTAGATGAGCGAACGTCTCTCCACATGCTCATATTTGAGAGATATGTGTGTGTGAATGCCGTCCTTTACATATCTTGTTTGGAACACAACAGTTCTTTTCAGTTGCTAACTCCACTCCATACATATATATGGTGAGGTACTAGCTCTAACACTGTTTTACAGTGAAAACTGCAGGAACTTCAAACCGGCACTAGGAAACAGACTGAGAAACCAGAGTAAAATTTTCTCCAGCAATCCGTTCGATTTGTGCTAGATGAACGAATATCTCTCCACATGTTCAATTCTGAGATAAAAGTGTGTGTGAAAGCCGAACTTCACCTATCTTGTTGGGAACACATAGTTTCTTTTCAGTTGCAAACTCCACTGGATACACATATATTGGGAGGTACTAGCGCCAACTCGGTTTTACAGTGAAATCTGCAGGAAATTCATAGCGGCACTAAGAATAAGACTGAGAACCTGGAGTAAAAGTATCTCCTGCAACACGTTCCCTTGTACTAAATGAACAAAAGTCTCTCCACATGTTCAGTTTTGAGAGATAATTGTGTGTGAAAGCCTTCCTTCACATAGCTTGTTGAGAACACAAAGTTTATTCTCAGTTGAAACTCCAATCCATACATATATATGGTGAGGTAATAGCTCCAACTCTATTTTACAGTGAAAACTGCAGGAACTTCAAGCCGACACTTGGAAACAGACTGAGAATCCAGAGTAAAGTTTCTCCTATATCTCGTTCCCTTTGTGCCAGATGAACGAACATCTCTCACGTGATCAGTTGTGAGAGATAAGTGTGTGTGAAAGCCGTCCTTCATTTTTCTTGTTGGGAACACAAAGTTTCTTTTCAGTTGCAAACTCCAATCCATACATATATATGGGGAGGGACTAGCCCCAACCAGGTTTTACAGTGAAAACTTCAGAAACTTCAAACCGCCACTAGGAAACAGACTGAGAAAACAGAGTAAAAGTTTCTCCTGCAACCCGTTCACTTTGTGCTAAATGAACGAACGTCTCTCCACTTGCTCAGTTGTGAGAGATAAGTGTGTGTAAAATCCGCACTTCAAATAGATTGTTGGGAACACAAAGTTTCTTTTCAGTTGCAAACTCCACTCCATACATATATATGGGGAGGGACTAGCCCCAACCAGGTTTTACAGTGAAAACTTCAGAACCTTCAAAACGCCACTATGAAACAGACTGAGAAACCATAGTAAAAGTTTCTCTTGCAACCCTCTCCCTTTGTGCTAAATGAACGAACGTCTCTCCACTTGCTCAGTTGTGAGAGATAAGTGTGTGAAAGCCGTCCTTCACCAAGCTTTTTGAGAACACAAAGTTACTTTTCAGTTGCAAACTCCACTCCATACATATATATTGGGAGGTACTACTTCCAACTCGGTTTACAGTGACAAATGCAGGAACTTAAAACCGCCACTAGGAAAGAGACTGAGTAACCAGAGTAAAAGTTTCTCCTGCAACCCGTTCCCATTTTGCTAGCTGAACGAACGTCTCTCAATATGCTCAGTTGTGAGAGATAATTGAGTGTGAAAGCCGAAATAAACCTAGCTTTTTTGGAACACATAGTATCTTTTCAGATGCAAACTCCACTCCTTACATATATATGGTGAGGTACTAGCTCCAAATCTGTTTTACAGTGAAAACTGCAGGAACTTCATACCGGCACTAGGAAACACCCTGAGAAACCATAATATAAGTTTCTCCTGCAACCATTTCCCTTTGATTTAGATGGGCAACGTCTCTCCTCATGCTCATATTTGAGAGATAAGTGTGTGTGAAAGCCGTCTTTCACCTAGCTTTTTTTAACAAAAGGTTTCTTATAAGTTGCAAACTCCACTCCATACATATATATGGGGAGGCAATTGCTCCAACTCGCTTTTACAGTGAAAACTGCAGGAACTTCAAACCGGCACTAGGAAAGAAACTGAGAAACTAGAGTAAATGTTTCTCTTGCAAGCCATTTCCATTGTGATAGATGAACGAACGTCTCTCCACATGCTCAGTTGTGAGAGATATGTGTGTGTGAATGCCGTCCTTCACCTAGCTTCTTGGGAACACAAAGTTACTTTTCAGTTGCAAACACCAATCCATACATATATTTGGGAAAGTGCTAGCTCCAACTGGCTTTTACAGTGAAAAGTGCAGGAAATTCATACAGGAACTAGGAAAGAGACTGAGAAACCATAGTAAAAGTTTCTCCTGCAACCAGTTCCCTTTGTGTTACATGAACGAACGTCTCCCCACATTCTCATATTTAAGGTGTAATTGTGTTTGAAAACTGTCCTTCACCTATTTTGTTGGGAACACAACGGTTCTTTTCAGATGCAAACTCCACTCCATACATATATATGGGGAGGTACAAGCTCCAACTCGGTTTTAAAGTGAAAACTGCAGGAACATCAAACCGGCCCTAGGAAACAGACTGAGAAACCAGAGGAAATGTTTCTCCTGCAACCCTTTCCCTTTGTGCTAGATGAACGAAAGCTTCTCCACATGCTCAGTTGTGAGAGATAAGTGTGTGTAAAATCCACTCTTCACCTAAATTGTTGGGAACACAAAGTTTCTTTTCTGTTGCAAACACCACTCCATACATACATATGGGGAGGTACAAACTCCAGCTCGGTTTTACAGTGAAAATTGCAGGAACTTCAAACAGGCACTAGGAAACAGACTGAGAAACCAGAGTAAAAGTTTCTCCTGCAACCAGTTCCCTTTGTGCTAGATGAGCGAACTTCTCTCCACATGCTCATATTTGAGAGATATTTGTGTGTGAAAGCCGTACTTTATTTAGCTTGTTGGGAACACAACGGTTGTTTTCAGTTGCAAACTCCACTCCATACATATATATGGTGAGGTACTAGCTCCAACTCTGTTTTACAGTGAAAACTGCAGGAACTTCATACCGGCACTAGGAAATACCCTGAGAAACCATAATAAAAATTTTTCCTGCAAACAGTTCACTTTTTGTTAGATGGGCAACGTCTCTCCACATGCTCATATTTGAGAGATATGTGTGTGTGAAAGCCGTCCTTCACCTAGCTTTTTTGTTAACACAAAGTTTCTTATCATTTGCAAATTCCACTCCATACATATATATGGGGAGGCACATGCTCCAACTCGCTTTTACAGTGAAAACTGCAGGAACTTCCAACCGGCACTAGGAAACAGATTGAGACTCTAGAGAAAAATTTCCCCTGCATCCCATTCCCTTTGTGCTAGATGAACGAACGTCTTTCACTTGCTCATTTGTGAGACATATGTGTGTGTGAAAGCCGTCCTTCAATTTGCTTGTTGGGAACACAAAGTTTCTTTTCAGTTGCAAAATCCACTCCATACATATATATGGGGAGGGACTAGCCCCATCCAGGTTTTACAGTGAAAACTGCAGGAACTTCAAACCGCCACTAGGAAACAGACTGAGAACCCAGAGTAAAAATTTCTCCTGCAACCCGTTACATTTGTGCTAGATGAGCGAACGTCTGTCCACATGCTCATTTTTGAGAGATATGTGTGTGTGAAAGCCGTCCTTTACCTAGCTTGTTGGGAACACAACGGTTCTTTTCAGTTGCAAACACCACTCCATACATATATATGGTGAGGTATTAGATCCAACTCTGTTTTACACTGAAAACTGCAGGAACTTCATACCGGCACTTGGAAATAACCTGACAAACCATAATAAAAGTTTCTCCTACAACGAGTTCCCTTTGTGTTAGATGGGCAACGTCTCTCCAAATGCTCATATTTGAGAGATATGTGTGTGTGAAAGCCGTACTTCACCTAGCTTTTTTGTTAACACAATGTTTCTTATCAGTTGCAAATTCCACTCCGTACACATATATTTGGAGGCACTTGCTCCAACTCGTTTTTACAGTGAAAACTGCAGGAACATCAAAACCAGCACTAGGAAAGAAACTGAGAAACTAGAGTAAAAGTTTTTCCTGCAACCCGTTCCCTTTGTGCTAGATGAGCGAACGTCTCTCCACATGCTCATATTTGAGAGATATGTGTGTGTGAATGCCGTCCTTTACATATCTTGTTTGGAACACAACAGTTCTTTTCAGTTGCTAACTCCACTCCATACATATATATGGTGAGGTACTAGCTCTAACACTGTTTTACAGTGAAAACTGCAGGAACTTCAAACCGGCACTAGGAAACAGTCTGAGAAACCAGAGTAAAATTTTCTCCAGCAATCCGTTCGATTTGTGCTAGATGAACGAATATCTCTCCACATGTTCAATTCTGAGATAAAAGTGTGTGTGAAAGCCGAACTTCACCTATCTTGTTGGGAACACATAGTTTCTTTTCAGTTGCAAACTCCACTGGATACACATATATTGGGAGGTACTAGCGCCAACTCGGTTTTACAGTGAAATCTGCAGGAAATTCATAGCGGCACTAAGAATAAGACTGAGAACCTGGAGTAAAAGTATCTCCTGCAACACGTTCCCTTGTACTAAATGAACAAAAGTCTCTCCACATGTTCAGTTTTGAGAGATAATTGTGTGTGAAAGCCTTCCTTCACATAGCTTGTTGAGAACACAAAGTTTATTCTCAGTTGAAACTCCAATCCATACATATATATGGTGAGGTAATAGCTCCAACTCTATTTTACAGTGAAAACTGCAGGAACTTCAAGCCGACACTTGGAAACAGACTGAGAATCCAGAGTAAAGTTTCTCCTATATCTCGTTCCCTTTGTGCCAGATGAACGAACATCTCTCACGTGATCAGTTGTGAGAGATAAGTGTGTGTGAAAGCCGTCCTTCATTTTTCTTGTTGGGAACACAAAGTTTCTTTTCAGTTGCAAACTCCAATCCATACATATATATGGGCAGGGACTAGCCCCAACCAGGTTTTACAGTGAAAACTTCAGAAACTTCAAACCGCCACTAGGAAACAGACTGAGAAAACAGAGTAAAAGTTTCTCCTGCAACCCGTTCACTTTGTGCTAAATGAACGAACGTCTCTCCACTTGCTCAGTTGTGAGAGATAAGTGTGTGTAAAATCCGCACTTCAAATAGATTGTTGGGAACACAAAGTTTCTTTTCAGTTGCAAACTCCACTCCATACATATATATGGGGAGGGACTAGCCCCAACCAGGTTTTACAGTGAAAACTTCAGAACCTTCAAAACGCCACTATGAAACAGACTGAGAAACCATAGAAAAAGTTTCTCTTGCAACCCTCTCCCTTTGTGCTAAATGAACGAACGTCTCTCCACTTGCTCAGTTGTGAGAGATAAGTGTGTGAAAGCCGTCCTTCACCAAGCTTTTTGAGAACACAAAGTTACTTTTCAGTTGCAAACTCCACTCCATACATATATATTGGGAGGTACTACTTCCAACTCGGTTTACAGTGACAAATGCAGGAACTTAAAACCGCCACTAGGAAAGAGACTGAGTAACCAGAGTAAAAGTTTCTCCTGCAACCCGTTCCCATTTTGCTAGCTGAACGAACGTCTCTCAATATGCTCAGTTGTGAGAGATAATTGAGTGTGAAAGCCGAAATACACCTAGCTTTTTTGGAACACATAGTATCTTTTCAGATGCAAACTCCACTCCTTACATATATATGGTGAGGTACTAGCTCCAAATCTGTTTTACAGTGAAAACTGCAGGAACTTCATACCGGCACTAGGAAACACCCTGAGAAACCATAATATAAGTTTCTCCTGCAACCATTTCCCTTTGATTTAGATGGGCAACGTCTCTCCTCATGCTCATATTTGAGAGATAAGTGTGTGTGAAAGCCGTCTTTCACCTAGCTTTTTTTAACAAAAGGTTTCTTATAAGTTGCAAACTCCACTCCATACATATATATGGGGAGGCAATTGCTCCAACTCGCTTTTACAGTGAAAACTGCAGGAACTTCAAACCGGCACTAGGAAAGAAACTGAGAAACTAGAGTAAATGTTTCTCTTGCAATCCATTTCCATTGTGATAGATGAACGAACGTCTCTCCACATGCTCAGTTGTGAGAGATATGTGTGTGTGAATGCCGTCCTTCACCTAGCTTCTTGGGAACACAAAGTTACTTTTCAGTTGCAAACACCAATCCATACATATATATGGGAAAGTGCTAGCTCCAACTGGCTTTTACAGTGAAAAGTGCAGGAAATTCATACAGGAACTAGGAAAGAGACTGACAAACCATAGTAAAAGTTTCTCCTGCAACCAGTTCCCTTTGTGTTACATGAACGAACGTCTCCCCACATTCTCATATTTAAGGTGTAATTGTGTTTGAAAACTGTCCTTCACCTATTTTGTTGGGAACACAACGGTTCTTTTCAGATGCAAACTCCACTCCATACATATATATGGGGAGGTACAAGCTCCAACTCGGTTTTAAAGTGAAAACTGCAGGAACATCAAACCGGCCCTAGGAAAAAGACTGAGAAACCAGAGGAAATGTTTCTCCTGCAAACCTTTCCCTTTGTGCTAGATGAACGAAAGCTTCTCCACATGCTCAGTTGTGAGAGATAAGTGTGTGTAAAATCCACTCTTCACCTAAATTGTTGGGAACACAAAGTTTCTTTTCTGTTGCAAACACCACTCCATACATACATATGGGGAGGTACAAACTCCAGCTCGGTTTTACAGTGAAAATTGCAGGAACTTCAAACAGGCACTAGGAAAAAGACTGAGAAACCAGAGTAAAAGTTTCTCCTGCAACCAGTTCCCTTTGTGCTAGATGAGCGAACTTCTCTCCACATGCTCATATTTGAGAGATATTTGTGTGTGAAAGCCGTACTTTATTTAGCTTGTTGGGAACACAACGGTTCTTTCCAGTTGCAAACCCCACTCCATAAGTATATATCGTGAGGTACTAGCTCCAACTCGGTTTTACAGAGAAATCTGCAGGAACTTCAAACCGCCACTAGGAAACAGACTGAGATTCCAGAGTAAAAATTTCTCCTGCAACCCGTTCCATTTGTGCTAAATGAACGAACGTCTCTCCAATTGCTCAGTTGTGAGAAATAAGTGTGTGAAAGCCATCCTTCACCTAGCTTGTTTTGAACACCAAGTTACTTTTCAGATGCAAACTCCACTTCATACATACATATGGGGAGGTACTACCTCCAAATTGGTTTACAGTGAAAACTGCAGGAACTTAATACCGGCACTAGGAAACAGACTGAGAAACCACAGTAAAAGTTTCTCCTGCAACCCGTTCACTTTGTGCTAGATGAGCGACTGTCTCTCCACATGCTCATATTTGAGAGATATGTGTGTGTGAAAGCGGTCCTTTACCTAGCTTGTTGGGAACACAAAGTTTCTTCTCATTTGCAAACTCCACTCCATACATATATATGGTGAGGTACTAGCTCCAACTCTGTTTTACAGTGAAAACTGCAGGAACTTACAACCGGCACTAGGAAACAGACTGAGAAACCAGAGTAAAGTTTCTCCTGCATACCGTTCCCTTTGTGCTAGATGAACGAACGTCTTTCCCGTGCTCATTTGTGAGAGATAAGTGTGTGTGAAAGCCGTCCTTCATTTTGCTTGCTGGGAACACAAAATTTCTTTTCAATTGCAAACAATATTCCATACATATATATGGGGAGGGACTAGCCCCAACCAGGTTTTACAGTGAAAACTGCAGGAACTTCAAACAGCCACTAGGAAACAGACTGAGAAACCAGAGTAAAAGTTTCTCCTGCAACTCGTTCCCTTTTTGCTAAATGAACGAACGTCTCTCCACTTAATCAGTTGTGAGAGATAAGTTTGTGAAAGCCGTCCTTCACCTAGCTTGTTGGAAACACAAAGTTACTTTTCAGTTGTAAACCCACTCCATACATATGTATGGGGATGTACTACCTCCAACTCGTTTTACAGCGGAAACTGAAGGAAATTCATACCGGCACTAGGAAACAGACTGAGAAACCATATTTAAATTTTCTCCTGCAACCCGTTCCCTTTGTGCTAGATGAGCGAACGTCTCTCCACATGCTCATATTTGAGAGATATGTGTGTGTGAAAGCCGTCTTTACATAGCTTGTTTGGGACACAACGGTTCTTTTCAGTTGCAATCTCCACTCCCTAAATATATATGGTGAGGTACTAGCTCTAACACTGTTTTACAGTGAAAACTGCAGGATCTTCAAACCGGCACTAGGAAACAGACTGAGAAACCAGAGGAAAAATTTTCTCCAGCAACCTGTTCGATTTCTTTTAGATGAACGAATATCTCTCCACATGCTCAATTGTGAGATATGTGTGTGTGAAAGCCGAACTTCACCTATCTTGTTGGGAACACAAAGTTCCTTTTCAGTTGAAATCTCCACTGAATACACATATATTGGGAGGTACTAGCTCCAACTCGGTTTTATAGTGAAAACTGCAGGAAATTCAAAGGAGCACTAAGAAAAAGACTGAGAAACTAGAGTAAAAGTTTCTCCTGCAACGCGTTCCCTTGTACTAGATGAACAAAAGTCTATCCACATGTTCAGTTTTGAGAGATAATTGTGTGTGAAAACATTCCTACACATAGCTTGTTGAGAACACAAAGTTTCTTCTCAGTTGCAAACTCCAATCCATACATATATATGGTGAGGTACTAGCTCCAACTCGGTTTTACATTGAAAACTGCAGGAACTTCAAACCGACACTAGGAAACAGACTGAGAATCCAGAGTAAATTTTCTCCTACATCCGTTCAATTTGTGCTAGATGAACGAACATCTCTCACGTGATCAGTTGTGAGAGATAAGTGTGTGTGAAAGCAGTCCTTCATTTTGCTTGTTGGGAACACAAAGTTTCTTTTCAGTTGCAAACTCCAAACCATACATATATATGGGGAGGGACTAGCCCCAACCAGGTTTTAGAGTGAAAACTTCAGAAACTTCAAACCGCCACTAGGAAACAGACTGAGAAAACAGAGTAAAAGTTTCTCCTGCAACCCGTTCCCTTTGTGCTAAATGAACGAACGTCTCTCCACTTGCTCACTTGTGAGAGATTAGTGTTTGAAAGCCATCCTTCACCTACCTTGTTTTGAACAGCAAGTTACTTTTCAGTTGCAAACTCCACTCCATACATATATATGGGGAGGAACTACCTCCAACTCGGTTTACAGTGAAAACGGCAGGAAATTCATACCGGCACTAGGAAAGAAACTGAGAAACTAGAGTAAAAGTTTCTCATGCAACACGTTCCCTTTGTGCTACATGAACGAATATCTCTCCACATGCTCAGTTGTGAGAGATAAATGTGTGTGAAAGCCGTCCTTCAGCTAGCTTGTTGGGAACACAAAGTTTCTTATCAGTTACAAACACCAATCTTTATATCTATATGGGGAAGTAGTAGCTCCAAAACTGTTTTACAGTGAAAACTGCAGGAACTTAAAACCGGCACTAGGAAACAGACTGAGAAATCAGAGTAAATGTTTCTCCTGCAACCCATTTCCATTGTGAAAGATGAACAAACGTCTATCCACATGCTCAGTTGTGAGAGATATGTGTGTGTGAAAGCCGTCCTTCAACTATCTTGTTGGGAACACAAAGTTACTTTTCAGTTGCTAAACCCAATCCATACATATATATGGGTAAGTACTAGCTCCAACTCGCTTTTACAGTGAAAAGTGCAGGAAATTCATACAGGAACTAGGAAACAGACTGAGAAACCATAGTAAAAGTTTCCCCTGCAACCCGTTCCCTTTGTGTTACATGAGCGAACGTCTCCCCAAATTCTCATATTTAAGGTGTAATTGTGTTTGAAAACCGTCCTTCACCTATTTTGTTGGGAACACAACGGTTTTTCAGTTGCAAACTATACTCCATACATATATATGGGGAGGTACTAGCTCCAACTCCGTTTTAAAGTGAATACTGCAGGAATATCAAACAGGCCCTAGGAAAAAGACTGAGAAACCAGAGGAAAAGTTTCTCCTGCAACCCTTTCCTTTTGTGCTAGATGAACGAACGCTTCTCCACATGCTCAGTTGTGAGAGATTAGTGTGTGTAAATCCGCCCTTCACCTAAATTGTTGGGAACACAAAGTTTCTATTCCGTTGCAAACACCACTCCATACATACATATGGGGAGTTACTAGCTCCAGCTCGTTTTTACAGTGAAAAATGCAGGAAATTCAAACCGGCACTAGGAAACAGACTGAGAAACCAGAGTAAAAGTTTCTCCTGCAACACGTTCCTTTGTGCTAGATGAACAAAAGTCTCTCCACATGGTCAGTTTTGAGAGATAATTGTGTGTGAATGCCTTCCTTCACATAGCTTGTTGAGAACACAAAGTTTCTTCTCAGTTGCAAACTCCACTCCATACATATATATGGTGAGGTACTAGCTCCAACTCTGTTTTACAGTGAAAACTGCAGGAACTTCATACCGGCACTAGGAAATACCCTGAGAAACCATAATAAAAATTTCTCCTCAACCAGTTCCCTTTGTGTTAGATTGTCAACGTCTCTCCACATGCTCATATTTGAGAGATATATGTGTGTGAAAGCCGTCCTTCACCTAGCTTTTTTGTTAACACAAAGTTTCTTATCAGTTGCAAATTCCACTCCATACATATATATGGGGAGGCACTTGCTCCAACTCGCTTTTTCAGTGAAAACTGCAGGAAATTCCAACCGGCACTAGGAAACAGACTGAGAACCCAGAGTAAAAGTTTCTCCTGCAACCCGTTCCCTTTGTGCTAGATGAGCGAACGTCTGTCCACATGCTCATTTTTGAGAGATATGTGTGTGTGAAAGCCGTCCTTTACCTAGCTTGTTGGGAACACAACGGTTCTTTTCAGTTGCAACTCCACTCCATACATATATATGGTGAGGTACTAGCTCCAACTCTGTTTTACAGTGAAAACTGCAGGAACTTCATACCGGCACTAGGAAATACCCTGAGAAACCATAATAAAAATTTCTCCTGCAACCAGTTCCCTTTGTGTTAGATGGGCAACGTCTCTCCACATGCTCATATTTGAGAGATATGTGTGTGTGAAAGCCGTCCTTCACCTAGCTTTTTTGTTAAAAACAAGTTTCTTATCAGTTGCAAATTCCAATCCATACATATATATGGGGAGGCACTTGCTCCAAATCGCTTTTACAGTGAAAACTGCAGGAACTTCCAACCGACACTAGGAAACAGATTGAGAAACTAGATTAAAATTTCCCCTGCATCCCATTCCCTTTTTGCTAGATGAACGAACGTCTTTCACTTGCTCAGTTGTGAGACATATGTGTGTGTGAAAGCCGTCCTTCAATTTGCTTGTTGGGAACACAAAGTTTCTTTTCAGTTGCAAACTCCACTCCATACATATTTATGGGGAGGGACTAGTCCCAACCAGGTTTTACAGTGAAAACTGCAGGAACTTCAAACCGCCACTAGGAAACAGACTGAGAACCCAGAGTAAAAATTTCTCCTGCAACCCGTTACCTTTGTGTTAGATGAGCGAACGTCTGTCCACATACTCATTTTTGAGAGATATGTGTGTGTGAAAGCCGTCCTTTACCAAGCTTGTTGGGAAAACAACGGTTCTTTTCAGTTGCAAACCCCACTCCATACATATATATGGTGAGGTACTAGCTCCAACTCTGTTTTACACTGAAAACTGCAGGAACTTCATACCGGCACTTGGAAATAACCTGAGAAACCATAATAAAAGTTTCTCCCGCAACCAGTTCCCTTTGTGTTAGATGGGCAACGTTTCTCCACATGCTTATATTTGAGAGATAAGTGTGTGTGAAAGCCGTCCTTCACCTAGCTTTTTTGTTAACACAATGTTTCTTATCATTTGCAAATTCCACTCCGTACACATATATGGGGAGGCACTTGCTCCAACTCGTTTTTACAGTGAAAACTGCAGGAACATCAAACCGGCACTTGGAAAGAAACTGAGAAACTAGAGTTAAAGTTTCTCCTGCAACACTTTCCCTTCGTACTAGATGAGCGAACATCTCTCCACATGCTCATATTTGAGATATATGTGTGTGTGAATGCCGTCCTTTACATAGCTTGTTTGGAACACAACGGATCTTTTCAGTTGCTAACTCCACTCCATACATATATATGGTGAGGTACTAGCTCCAACACTGTTTTACAGTGAAAACTGCAGGAATTTCAAACCGGCACTAGGAAACAGACTGAGAAACCAGAGTAAAATTTTCTCCAGCAACCCGTTCGATTTGTGCTAGATGAACGAATATCTCTCCACATGCTCAATTCTGAGATAAAAGTGTGTGTGAAAGCCGAACTTCACCTATCTTGTTGGGAACACATAGTTTCTTTTCAGTTGCAAACTCCACTGGATACACATATATTGGGAGGTACTAGCTCCAACTCGGTTTTACAGTGAAAACTGCAGGAAATTCATAGCGGCACTAAGAATAAGACTGAGAAACTGGAGTAAAAGTTTCTCCTGCAACCCGTTCCCTTGTACTAAATGAACAAAAGTCTCTCCACATGTTCAGTTTTGAGAGATAATTGAGTGAAAGCCTTCCTTCACATAGCTTGTCGAGAACACAAAGTTTATTCTCAGTTGAAACTCCACTCCATACATATATATGGTGAGGTACTAGCTCCAACTCGGTTTTACAGTGAAAACTGAAGGAACTTCAAGCCGACACTAGGAAACAGACTGAGAATCCAGAGTAAAGTTTCTCCTACAACCCGTTCCCTTTGGGCAAGATGAACGAACATCTCTCACGTGATCAGTTGTGAGAGATAAGTGTGTGTGAAAGCCACCCTTCATTTTGCTTGTTGGGAACACAAAGATTCTTTTCAGTTGCAAACTCCACTCCATACATATATATGGGGAGGGACTAGCCCCAACCAGGTTTTACAGTGAAAACTTCAGAAACTTCAAACCGCCACTAGGAAACAGACTGAGAAAACAGAGTAAAAGTTTCTCCTGCAACCCGTTCACTTTGTGCTAAATGAACGAACGTCTCTCCACTTGCTCACTTGTGAGAGATAAGTGTGTGAAAGCCATCCTTCATCTACCTTGTTTTGAACAGCAAGTTACTTTTCAGTTGCAAACTCCACTCCATACATATATATGGGGAGGAACTACATCCAACTCGGTTTACAGTGAAAACGGCAGGAACTTCATACCGGCACTAGGAAAGAAACTGAGAAACTAGAGTAAAAGTTTCGCATGCAACACGTTCCCTTTGTGCTACATGAACGAATATCTCTCCACATGCTCAGTTGTGAGAGATAAATGTGTGTGAAAGCCGTCCTTCAGCTAGCTTGTTGGGAACACAAAGTTTCTTTTCAATTACAAACACCAATCTTTATATCTATATGGGGAAGTAGTAGCTCCAAAACTGTTTTACAGTGAAAACTGCAGGAACTTAAAACCTGCACAAGGAAACAGACTGAGAAAACAGAGTAAATGTTTCTCCTGCAACCCATTTCCATTATGATAGATGAACGAACGTCTATCCACATGCTCAGTTGTGAGAGATATGTGTGTGTGAAAGCCGTCCTTGAACTAGCTTGTTGGGAACACAAAGTTACTTTTCAGTTGCTAAACCCAATCCATTCATATATATGGGTAAGTACTAGCTCCAACTCGCTTTTACAGTGAAAAGTGCAGGAAATTCATACCGGAAGTAGGAAACAGACTGAGAAACCATAGTAAAAGTTTCTCCTGCAACCCGTTCCCTTTGTGTTACATGAGCGAACGTCTCTCCAAATTCTCATATTTAAGTTGTAATTGTGTTTGAAAACCGTCCTTCACCTATTTTGTTGGGAACACAACGGTTCTTTCAGTTGCAAACTATACTCCATACATATATATGGGGAGGTACTAGCTCCAACTCAGTTTTAAAGTGAAAACTGCAGGAACATCAAACAGGCCCTAGGAAACAGACTGAGAAACCTGAAGAAAAGTTTCTCCTTCAACCCTTTCCCTTTGTGCTAGATGAACGAACGCTTCTCCACATGCTCAGTTGTGAGAGATTAGTGTGTGTAAAATCCAACCTTCACCTAAATTGTTGGGAACACAAAGTTTCTATTCTGTTGCAAACAACACTCCATACATACATATGGGGAGGTACTAGCTCCAGCTCGGTTTTACAGTGAAAAATGCAGGAACTTCAAACTGGCACTAGGAAACAGACTGAGAAACCAGAGTAAAAGTTTCTCCTGCAACACGTTCCCTTGTGCTAGATGAACAAAAGTCTCTCCACATGGTCAGTTTTGAGAGATAATTGTGTGTGAATGCCTTCCTTCACATAGCTTGTTGAGAACACAAAGTTTCTTCTCAGTTGCAAATTCCACTCCATACATATATATGGTGAGGTACTAACTCCAGCTCGGTTTTACAGTGAAAAATGCAGGAAATTCAAACTGGCACTAGGAAACAGACTGAGAAACCAGAGTAAAAGTTTCTCCTGCAACAAGTTCCCTTGTGCTAGATGAACAAAAGTCTCTCCACATGGTCAGATTTGAGACATAATTGTGTGTGAATGCCTTCCTTAACATAGCTTGTTGAGAACACAAAGTTTCTTCTCAGTTGCAAATTCCACTCCATACATATATATGGTGAGGTACTAGCTCCAGCTCGGTTTTACAGTGAAAACTGCAGGAACTTCAAACCGGCACTAGGAAACAGATTGAGAAACTAGAGTAAAATTTCCCCTGCATCCCATTCACTTTGTGCTAGATGAACGAACGTCTTTCACGTCTCAGTTGTGAGAGATAAGTGTGTTTGAAAGCCGTCCTTCAATTTGCTTGTTGGGAACACAAAGTTTCTTTTCAGTTGCAAAATCCACTCCATACATATATATGGGGAGGGATTATCCCCAACCAGATTTTACAGTGAAACTGCTGGAACTTCAAACCGCCACTAGGAAACAGACTGAGAACCCAGAGTAAAATTTTCTCCTGCAACCCGTTACCTTTGTGCTAGATGAGCGAACATCTCTCCACATGCTCATTTTTGAGAGATATGTGCGTGTGAAAGCCATCCTTTACCTAGCTTGTTGGGAACACAACGGTTCTTTTCAGTTGCAAACTCCACTCCATACATATATATGGTGAGGAACTAGCTCCAACTCTGTTTTACACTGAAAACTGCAGGAACTTCATACCGGCACTAGGAAATACCCTGAGAAACCATAATAATAATTTCTCCTACAACCAGTTCCCTTTGTGTTAGATGGGCAACGTCTCTCCACATGCTCATATTTGAGAGATATGTGTGTGTGAAAGCCGTCCTTCACCTAGCTTTTTTGTTAACGCAAAGTTTCTTATCAGTTGCAAATTCCACTCTGTACACATATATGGGGAGGCACTTGCTCCAACTTGTTTTTACAGTGAAAACTGCAGGAACATCAAACTGGCACTAGGAAAGAACCTGAGAAACTAGAGTAAAAGTTTCTCCTGCAACCCGTTCCCTTTGTGCTAGATGAGCGAACGTCTCTCCACATGCTCATATTTGAGAGATATGTGTGTGTGAATGCCGTCCTTTACATAGCTTGTTTGGAACACAACGGTTCTTTTCAGTTGCTAACTCCACTCCATACATATATATGGTGAGGTACTAGCTCCAACACTGTTTTACAGTGAAAACTGCAGGAACTTCAAACCGGCACTAGGAAACAGACTGAGAAACCAGAGTAAAATTTTCTCCAGCAACCCGTTCTATTTGTGCTAGATGAACGAATATCTCTCCACATGCTCAATTCTGAGATAAAAGTGTGTGTGAAAGCCGAACTTCACCTATCTTGTTGAGAACACAAAGTTTCTTTTAAGTTGCAAACTCCACTGGATACACATATATTGGGAGGTTCGAGCTCCAACTCGGTTTTACAGTGAAAACTGCAGGAACTTCATAGCGGCACTAAGAATAAGACTGAGAAACTGGAGTAAAAGTTTCTCCTGCAACCCGTTCCCTTGTACTAAATGAACAAAAGTCTCTCCACATGTTCAGTTTTGAGAGATAATTGAGTGAAAGCCTTCCTTCACATAGCTTGTTGAGAACACAAAGTTTATTCTCAATTGAAACTCCACTCCATACATATATATGGTGAGGTACTAGCTCCAACTCGGTTTTACAGTGAAAACTGCAGGAACTTCATGCCGACACTAGGAAACAGACTGAGAATCCAGAGTAAAGTTTCTCCTACAACCCGTTCCCTTTGTGCAAGATGAACGAACATCTCTCACGTGATCAGTTGTGAGAGATAAGTGTGTGTGAAAGCCGTCCTTCATTTTGCTTGTTGGGAACACAAAGATTCTTTTCAGTTGCAAACTCCACTCCTTACATATATATGGGGAGGGACTATCCCCAACCAGGTTTTACAGTGAAAACTTCAGAAACTTCAAACCGCCACTAGGAAACAGACTGAGAAAACAGAGTAAAAGTTTCTCCTGCAACCCGTTCCCTTTGTGCTAAATGAACGAACGTCTCTCCACTTGCTCAGTTGTGAGAGATAAGTGTGTGAAAGCCATCCTTCACCTACCTTGTTTTGAACAGCAAGTTACTTTTCAGTTGCAAACTCCACTCCATATATATATATGAGGAGGAACTACATCCAACTCGGTTTACAGTGAAAACGGCAGGAACTTCATACCGGCACTAGGAAAGAAACTGAGAAACTAGAGTAAAAGTTTCGCATGCAACACGTTCCCTTTGTGCTACATGAACGAATATCTCTCCACATGCTCAGTTGTGAGAGATAAATGTGTGTGAAAGTCGTTCTTCAGCTAGCTTGTTGGGAACACAAAGTTTCTTTTCAATTACAAACACCAATCTTTATATCTATATGGGGAAGTAGTAGCTCCAAAACTGTTTTACAGTGAAAACTGCAGGAACTTAAAAACTGCACAAGGAAACAGACTGAGAAATCAGATTAAATGTTTCTCCTGCAACCCATTTCCATTATGATAGATGAACGAACGTCTATCCACATGCTCAGTTGTGAGAGATATGTGTGTGTGAAAGCCGTCCTTGAACTAGCTTGTTGGGAACACAAAGTTACTTTTCAGTTGCTAAACCCAATCCATTCATATATATGGGTAAGTACTAGCTCCAACTCGCTTTTACAGTGAAAAGTGCAGGAAATTCATACCGGAACTAGGAAACAGACTGAGAAACCATAGTAAAAGTTTCTCCTGCAACCCGTTCCCTTTGTGTTACATGAGCGAACGTCTCTCCAAATTCTCATATTTAAGGTGTAATTGTGTTTGAAAACCGTCCTTCACCTATTTTGTTGGGAACACAACGGTTCTTTCAGTTGCAAACTATACTCCATACATATATATGGGGAGGTACTAGCTCCAACTCAGTTTTAAAGTGAAAACTGCAGGAACATCAAACAGGCCCTAGGAAACAGACTGAGAAACCTGAAGAAAAGTTTCTCCTTCAACCCTTTCCCTTTGTGCTAGATGAACGAACGCTTCTCCACATGCTCAGTTGTGAGAGATTAGTGTGTGTAAAATCCAACCTTCACCTAAATTGTTGGGAACACAAAGTTTCTAATCTGTTGCAAACACCACTCCATACATACATATGGGGAGGTACTAGCTCCAACTCGGTTTTACAGTGAAAAATGCAGGAACTTCAAACTGGCACTAGGAAACAGACTGAGAAACCAGAGTAAAAGTTTCTCCTGCAACACGTTCCCTTGTGCTAGATGAACAAAAGTCTCTCCACATGGTCAGTTTTGAGAGATAATTGTGTGTGAATGCCTTCCTTCACATAGCTTGTTGAGAACACAAAGTTTCTTCTCAGTTGCAAATTCCACTCCATACATATATATGGGGAGGTACTATCTCCAACTCGGTTTAAAGTGAAAACTGCAGGAATTTCATACCGGCAATAGGAAACAGACTGAGAAACCAGAGTAAAAGTTTCTCCTGCAACCCGTTCCCTTTGTGCTAAATGAACGAAATTCTCACCACTTGCTCATTTGTGAGAGGCAAGTGTGTGAAAGCCGTACTTCACCTAGCTTGTTGGGAACACAATGTTACTTTTAAGTTGCAAACCCCACTCCATATATATATATGGGGAGGTACTTCCTCCAACTCAGTTTACAGTGAAAACTGCGGGAAATTCATACCGGCACTAGGAAACAGACTGAGAAACCATAGTAAAAGTTTCTCCTGCAACCCGATCCCTTTGTGCTAGATGAGCGAACGTCTCTGCACATACTCATATTTGAGAGATATATGTGTGTGAAAGCCGTCTTTAGTTACCTTGTTGGGATCACAACGGTTCTTTTCAGTTGCAAAACCCACTCCATAAATATATATGGTTAGTTTCTAGCTCCAACTCTGTTTTACAGTGAAAACTGCTGGAAATTCAAACAGGCACTAGGAAACAGACTGAGAAACCAGAGAAAAAGTTTCTCCAGCAACCTGTTCGTTTTGTTCTAGATGAATGAATATCTCTCCACATGCTCAGTTCTGAGAGAAAAGTGTGTGTGAAAGCCGAACTTCACATATCTTGTTGGGAACACAAAGTCTCTTTTCAGTTGCAACCTCCACTGAATACATATATATTGGTAGGTAATAGCTCCAACTCGGATTTACAGTGAAAACTGCAGGAACTTCAAAGCGGCACAAAGAAAAAGACTGAGAAACCAGAGTAAAAGTTTCTCCTGCAACCCGTTCCCTTAAGCTAGATGAACAAAAGTCTCTCCAAATGGTCAGTTTTGAGAGATAATTGTGTGTGAAAGCCTTCCTTCACATAGCTTGTTGAGAACACAAAGTTCTTCTCAGTTGCAAACTCCACTCCATACATATATATGGTGAGGTATTAGCTCCAACTCTGTTTTACAGTGAAAACTGCAGGAACTTCCAACAGGCACTAGGAAACAGACTGAGAAACCAGAGTAAATTTTCACCTGCATCCCGTTCCCTTTGTTCTAGATGAACGAACGTCTCTCACGTGCTAAGTTTTGAGAGATAAGTGTGTGTGAAAGCCGTCCTTCATTTTGCTTGTTGTTAACACAAAGTTTCTTTCAGTTGCAAACTCCACTCCATACATATATATGGGGAGGGACTAGCCCCAAACATGTTTTACAGTGAAAACTGCAGGAACATCAAACCGCCACTAGGAAACAGACTGAGAAACCAGAGTAAAAGTTGCTCCTGCAACCCGTTCCCTTTCTGCTAAATGAACGAACGTCTCTCCACTTGCTCAGTTGTGAGAGATAAGTGTGTGAAAGCCGTCCTTCACCTAGCTTGTTGGGAACACAAAGTTACTTTTCAGTTGCAAATTCCACTCCATACATATATATGGGGAGGTACTACCTCCAAGTCGGTTTAAAGTGAAAACTGCAGGAATTTCATACCGGCAATAGGAAACAGACTGAGAAACCACAGTAAAATTTATCCTGCAACCCGTTCCCTTTGTGCTAGATGAGCGAACGTCTCTCCACATGCTCATATTTGAGAGATATGTGTGTGTGAAAGCCGTCCTTCATTTTGCTTGTTGGGAAAACCAAGTTTCTTTTCAGTTGCAATCTCCAATCCATACAATTATATTGGGAGGGACTAGCTCCATATCGGTTTTATAGTGCAAACTGCACGAACTTCAAACCGGCACTAGGAAACAGACAGAGAAACCAGAGGAAATGTTTTTCCAGCAACCCGTTCCTCTTGTGCTAGATGAACGAATATCTCTCCACATGCTCAGTTCTGAGAGATAAGTGTGTGTGAAAGCCGAACTTCACCTATCTTGTTGGGAACACAAAATTTCTTTTCACTTGCAAACACCACTGAATTCATATATACTGGGAGGTACTAGCTCTAACTCGGTTTTACAGGGAAAACTGCAGGAACTTCATAGCGGCACTAGGAAAAATACTGAGAAAACAGAGGAAAAGTTTCTCCTGCAACCCGTTCCGTTTTTGCTAGATGAAAGAACGCTTCTTCACATGCTCAGTTGTGAGAGATAAGTGTGTGTAAAATCCGCCCTTCACCTAGAATTTTGGGAACACAAAGTTACTTTTCAGTTGCAAACTCCAATCCATACATACATATGGGGATTTAATAGCTCCAGTCGTTTTAACAGTGAAAAATGCAGGAAATTCAAAACGACACTAGGAAACAGACTGAGAAACCAGAGTAAAAGTTTCTCCTGCAACCCGTTCCCTTGTTCTAGATGAACAAAATTCTCTACACATGGTCAGTTTTGAGAGTTAATTGTGTGTGAAAGCCTTCCTTCACATAGCCTGTTGAGAACACAAAGTTTCTTCTCAGTTGCAAACTCCACTCCATACATATATGTAGTGAGGTACTAGCTCCAACTCTGTTTTACAGTGAAACTGTAGGAACTTCCAACCGGCACTAGGAAACAGACTGAGAAACCAGAGTAAATTTTCTCCTGCATCCCGTTCCCTTTGTGCTAGAGGAACGAAGGTCTCTCACGTGATAATTTTTGAGAGATAAGTGTGTGTGAATGCCGTCCTTCTACTAGCTTGTTGGGAACACAAAGTTACTTTTCAGTTGCAAATTCCACTCCATACATATATATGGGGAGGTACAATCTCCAACTCAGTTTAAAGTGAAAACTGCAGGAATTTCATACCGGCAATAGGAAACAGACTGAGAAACCAGAGTAAAAGTTTCTCCTGCAACCCGTTCCCTTTGTGCTAAATGAACGAACGTCTCTCCACTTGCTCATTTGTGAGAGGTAAGTGTGTGAAAGCCGTACTTCACCTAGCTTGTTGGGAACACATAGTTACTTTTAAGTTGCAAACACCACTCCATATATATATATGGGGAGGTACTTCCTCCAAATCAGTTTACAGTGAAAACTGCGGGAACTTCATACTGGCACAAGGAAACAGACTGAGAAACCATAGTAAAGTTTCTCCTGCAAACCGATCCCTTTGTGCTAGATGAGCGAACGTCTCTGCACATGCTCATATTTGAGAGATATATGTGTGTGAAAGCCGTCTTTAGTTAGCTTGTTGGGATCACAATGGTTCTTTTCAGTTGCAAACTCCACTCCATAAATATATATGGTTAGTTTCTATCTCCAACTCTGTTTTACAGTGAAAACTGCTGGAAATTCAAACAGGCACTAGGAAACAGACTGAGAAACCAGAGGAAAAGTTTCTCCAGCAACCTGTTCTTTTTGTTCTAGATGAATGAATATCTCTCCACATGCTCAGTTCTGAGAGAAAAGTGTGTGTGAAAGCCGAACTTCACATATCTTGTTGGGAACACAAAGTCTCTTTTCAGTTGCAACCTCCACTGAATACATATATATTGGTAGGTAATAGCTCCAACTCGGATTTACAGTGAAAACTGCAGGAACTTCAAAGTGGCACTAAGAAAAAGACTGAGAATCCAGTGTAAAAGTTTCTCCTGCAACCCGTTCCCTTAAGCTTGATGAACAAAAGTCTCTCCAAATGGTCAGTTTTGAGAGATAATTGTGTGTGAAAGCCTTCCTTCACATAGCTTGTTGAGAACACAAAGTTTCTTCTCAGTTGCAAACTCCACTCCATACATATATATGGTGAGGTACTAGCTCCAACTCTGTTTTATAGTGAAAACTGCAGGAACTTCCAACCGGCACTAGGAAACAGACTGAGAAACCATAGTAAGTTACTCCTGCATACCGTTCCCTTTGTGCTAGATGAACGAAGGTCTCTCACGTCCTAAGTTTTGAGAGATAAGTGTGTGTGAAAGCCGTCCATCATTTTGCTTGTTGTTAACACAAAGATTCTTTTCAGTTGCAAACTCCACTCCATACATATATATGGGGAGGGACTAGCCCCAAACAAGTTTTACAGTGAAACTGCAGGAACATCAAACCGCCACTAGGAAACAGACTGAGAAACCAGAGTAAAAGTTTCTCCTGCAACCCGTTCTCTTTGTGCTAAATGAACGAACGTTTCTCCACTTACTCAGTTGTGAGAGATAAGTGTGTGAAAGCCATCCTTCACCTAGCTTGTTTTGAACACCAAGTTACTTTTCAGATGCAAACTCCACTCCATAAATATATATGGGGAGGTACTACCTCCAACTCGTTTTACAGCGAAAACTGCAGGAAATTCATACAGGCACTAGGAAACAGAATGAGAAACCATAGTAAAAATTTCTCCTGCAACCCGTTCCCTTTGTGCTAGATGAGCGAACGTCTCTCCACATTCTCATATTTGAGAGATATGTGTGTGTGAAAGCCGTCCTTTACATAGCTTGTTTGGAACACAACGGTTCTTTTCAGTTGCTAAATCCACTCCATACATATATATGGTCAGGTACTAGCTCCAACACTGTTTTACAGTGAAAACTGCAGGAACTTCAAACCGGCACTAGGAAACAGACTGAGAAACCAGAGGAAAAATTTTCTCCAGCAACCCGTTCGATTTGTGCTAGATGAACGAATATTTCTCCACATGCTCAGTTCTGAGATATAAGTGTGTGTGAAAGCCGAACTTCACCTATATTGTTGGGAACACAAAGATTCTTTTCAGTTGCAAACTCCACTGAATACACATATATTGGGAGGTACTAGCTCCAACTCGGTTTTACAGTGAAAACTGCAGGAAATTCATAGCGGCACTAAGAATAAAACTGAGAAACTAGTGTAAAAGCTTTCCTGCAACACTTTCCCTTGTACTAAATGAACAAAAGTCTCTCCACATGTTCAGTTTTGAGAGATAATTGTGTGTGAAAGCCTTCCTTCACATAGCTTGTTGAGAAAACAAAGTTTATTCTCAGTTGCAAACCCCAATCCATACATATATATGATGAGGTAATAGCTCCAACCATGTTTTACAGTGAAAACTGGAGGAAATTCAAACCGACACTAGGAAACAGACTGAGAATCCAGAGTAAATTTTCTCCTACATCCCGTTCCCTTTGTGCTAGATGAACGAATATCTCTCACGTGATCAGTTGTGAGAGATAAGTGTGTGTGCAAGCCGTCCTTCATTTTGCTTGTTGGGAACACAAAGTTTCTTTTCAGTTGCAAACTCCACTCCATACATATATATGGGGAGGGACTAGCCCCAAACAAGTTTTACAGTGAAAACTGCAGGAACATCAAACCGCCACTAGGAAACAGACTGAGAAACCAGAGTAAAAGTTGCTCCTGCAACCCGTTCCCATTCTGCTAAATGAACGAACGTCTCTCCACTTGCTCAGTTGTGAGAGGTAAGTGTGTGAAAGCCGTCCTTCACCTAGCTTGTTGGGAACACAAAGTTACTTTTCAGTTGCAAATTCCACTCCATACATATATATGGGGAGGTACTACCTCCAAGTCGTTTTAAAGTGAAAACTGCAGGAATTTCATACCGGCAATAGGAAACAGACTGAGAAACCACAGTAAAATTTATCCTGCAACCCGTTCCCTTTGTGCTAGATGAGCGAACGTCTCTCCACATGCTCATATTTGAGAGATATGTGTGTGTGAAAGCCGTCCTTCATTTTGCTTGTTGGGAAAACCAAGTTTCTTTTCAGTTGCAATCTCCAATCCATACAATTATATTGGGAGGGACTAGCTCCATATCGGTTTTATAGTGCAAACTGCACGAACTTCAAACCGGCACTAGGAAACAGACAGAGAAACCAGAGGAAATGTTTTTCCAGCAACCCGTTCCTTTTGTGCTAGATGAACGAATATCTCTCCACATGCTCAGTTCTGAGAGATAAGTGTGTGTGAAAGCCGAACTTCACCTATCTTTTTGGGAACACAAAATTTCTTTTCACTTGCAAACACCACTGAATACATATATACTGGGAGCTACTAGCTCTAACTCGGTTTTACAGGGAAAACTGCAGGAACTTCATAGCGGCACTAGGAAAATTACTGAGAAAACAGAGGAAAAGTTTCTCCTGAAACCCGTTCCGTTTGTGCTAGATGAACGAATGCTTCTTCACATGCTCAGTTGTGAGAGATAAGTGTGTTTAAAATCCGCCCTTCACCTAGAATTTTGGGAACACAAAGTTACTTTTCAGTTGCAAACTGCACTCCATACATACATATGGTGAGTTTCTAGCTCCAGCTCGGTTTTACAGTGAAAAATGCAGGAAATTCAAACCGACAGTAGGAAACAGACTGAGAAACCAGAGTAAAAGTTTCTCATGCAACACGTTCCCTTGTGCTAGATGAACAAAAGTCTCTACACATGGTCAGTTTTGAGATATAATTGTGTGTGAAAGCCTTCCTTCACATAGCTTGTTGAGAACACAAAGTTTCTTCTCAGTTGCAAACTCCACTCCATACATATATGTGGTGAGGTACTAGCTCCAACTCTGTTTTACAGTGAAACTGAAGGAACTTCCTACCGGCACTAGGAAACAGACTGGGAAACCAGAGTAAATTTTCTCCTACATTCCGTTCCCTTTTTGCTAGAGGAACGAACGTCTCTCACGTGCTAATTTTTGAGAGAAAAGTGTGTGTGAATGCCGTCCTTCATTTTGCTTCTTGGGAACACAAAGTTTCTTTTCAGTTGCAATCTCCTCTCTATACATATATATGGGGAGGGAATAGCCCCAACCAGGACTTACAGTGAAAACTGCAGGAACTTCAAACCGCCACTAGGAAACAGACTGAGAAACCAGAGTAAAACTTTCTCCTGCAACTCGTTCCCTTTCTGTTAATGAACGAACGTCTCTCCAATTGCTCAGTTGTGAGAGGTAAGTGTGTGAAAGCCGTCCTTCACCTAGCTTGTTGGGAATACAAAGTTACTTTTCAGTTGCAAATTCCAATCCATACATATATATGGGGAGTTACTACCTCCATCTCGGTTTAAAGTGAAAACTGCAGGAATTTCATACCGGCAATAGGAAACAGACTGAGAAACCAGAGTAAAAGTTTCTCCTCCAACCCGTTCCCTTTGTGCTAGATGAGAGAATGTCTCTCCACATGCTCATATTTTAGAGATATGTGTGAGTGAAAGCCGTCCTTTCCCTAGCTTGTTGGGAACACAAAGTTTCTTCTCAGCTGGAAACTCCACTCCATACATATATATGGTGAGTTATTAGCTCAAACTCTGTTTTATAGCGAAAACTGCAGGAAATTCATACCGGCACTAGGAAACAGACTGAGAAACCATAGTAAAAATTTCTCCTGCAACCCGTTCCCTTTGTGCTAGATGAGCGAACGTCTCTCCACATGCTCATATTTGAGAGATATGTTTGTGTGAAAGCCGTCATTCATTTTGCTTGTTGTGAAAACCAAGTTTCTTTTCAGTTACAATCTCCACTCCATACAATTATATGGGGAGGGACTAGCTCCATATCAGTTTTATAGTGCAAACTGTACGAACTTCAAACCGGCACTAGGAAACAGACAGAGAAACCAGAGGAAAAGTTTTTTCAGCAACCCGTTCCTTTTGTGCTAGATGAACGAATATCTCTCCACATGCTCAGTTCTGAGAGATAATTGTGTTTGAAAGCCGAACTTCACATATCTTGTTGGGAACACAAAATTTCTTTTCAGTTGCAAACACCACTGAATACATATATACTGGGAGCTACTAGCTCTAACTCGGTTTTACAGTGAAAACTGCAGGAACTTCAAAGCGGCACTAGGAAAAATACTGAGAAAACAGAGGAAAAGTTTCTCCTGCAACCCGTTCCGTTTGTACCAGTTGAACGAACGCTTATCACATGCTCAGTTGTGAGAGATAAGTGTGTGTAAAATCCGCCCTTCACCTAGAATTTTGGGAACACAAAGTTACTTTTCAGTTGCAAACTCCAATCCATACATACATATGGGGATTTACTAGCTCCAGCTCGGTTTTACAGTGAAAAATGCAGGAAATTCAAACCGACACTAGGAAAGAGACTGAGAAACCAGAGTAAATGTTTCTCCTGCAACCCGTTCCCTTGTTCTAGATGAACAAAAGTCTCTCCACATGTTCAGTTTTGAGAGATAATTGTGTGTGGAAGCCGTCCTTCACATAGCCTGTTGAGAACACAAAGTTTCTTCTCAGTTGCAAACTCCACTCCATACATATATGTGGTGAGGTACTAGCTCCAACTCTGTTTTACAGTGAAACTGCAGGAACTTCCAACCGGCACTAGGAAACAGACTGAGAAACCAGAGTAAATTTTCTCCTGCATCCCGTTCCCTTTGTGCTAGAGGAACGAACGTCTTTCACGTGCTAATTTTTGAGAGATAAGTGTGTGTGAATGCCGTCCTTCACTTTGCTTCTTGGTAACACAAAGTTTCTTTTCAGTTGTAAACTCCACTCTATACATATATATGGGGAGGGACTTGCCCCAACCGTGTTTTACAGTGAAAACTGCAGGAACTTCAAACCGCCACTAGGAAACACACTGAGAAACCAGAGTAAAGTTTCTCCTGCAACCCGTTCCCTTTGTGCTAAATGAACGAACGTCTCTCCACTGACTCAGTTGTGAGAGATAATTGTGTGAAAGCCGTCCTTCACCTAGCTTGTTGGGAACACAATGTTACATTTCAGTTGCAAACCCCACTCCATATATATATATGGGGATCTACATCCTCCAACTCAGTTTACAGTGAAAACTGCGGGAACTTCATACCGGCACTAGGAAACAGAGTGAGAAACCAGAGGAAAAGTTTCTCCTGCAACCCGATCCCTTTGTGTTAGATGAGCGAACGTCTCTGCACATGCTCATATTTGAGAGATATGTGTGTGTGAAAGCCGTTTTTGGTTAGCTTGTTGGGATCACAACGGTTCTTTTCATTTGCAAACTCCACTCCAAAAATATATATGGTTAGTTTCTACCTCCAACTCTGTTTTACAGTGAAAACTGCTGGAAATTCAAACAGGCACTAGGAAACAGACTGAGAAACCAGAGGAAACGTTTCTCCAGCAACCTGTTCATTTTGTGCTAGATGAATGAATATATCTCCACATGCTCAGTTCTGAGAGAAAATTGTGTGTGAAAGCCGAACTTCACATATCTTGTTGGGAACAAAAAGTCTCTTTTCAGTTGCAACCTCCACTGAATACATATATATTGGTAGGTAATAGCTCCAACTCGGATTTACAGTGAAAACTGCAGGAACTTCAAAGCGGCACAAAGAAAAAGACTGAGAAATCAGAGTAAAAGTTTCTCCTGCAACCCGTTCCCTTAAGCTAGATGAACAAAAGTCTCTCCAAATGGTCAGTTTTGAGAGATAATTGTGTGTGAAAGCCTTCCTTCACATAGCTTGTTGAGAACACAAAGTTCTTCTCAGTTGCAAACTCCACTCCATACATATATATGGTGAGGTATTAGCTCCAACTCTGTTTTAGAGTGAAAACTGCAGGAACTTCCAAATGGCACTAGGAAACAGACTGAGAAACCAGAGTAAATTTTCACCTGCATCCCGTTCCCTTTGTGCTAGATGAACGAACGTCTCTCACGTGCTAAGTTTTGAGAGATAAGTGTGTGTGAAAGCCGTCCTTCATTTTGCTTGTTGTTAACACAAAGTTTCTTTCAGTTGCAAACTCCACTCCATACATATATATGGGGAGGGACTAGCCCCAAACAAGTTTTACAGTGAAAACTGCAGGAACATCAAACGGCCACTAGGAAACATACTGAGAAACCAGAGTAAAAGTTGCTCCTGCAACCCGTTCCCATTCTGCTAAATGAACGAACGTCTCTCCACTTGCTCAGTTGTGAGAGGTAAGTGTGTGAAAGCCGTCCTTCACCTAGCTTGTTGGGAACACAAAGTTACTTTTCTGTTGCAAATTCCACTCCATACATATATATGGGGAGGTACTACCTCCAAGTCGGTTTAAAGTGAAAACTGCAGGAATTTCATACCGGCAATAGGAAACAGACTGAGAAACCACAGTAAAATTTATCCTGCAACCCGTTCCCTTTTTATGCTAGATGAGCGAACGTCTCTCCACATGCTCATATTTGAGAGATATGTGTGTGTGAAAGTCGTCCTTCATTTTGCTTGTTGGGAAAACCAAGTTTCTTTTCAGTTGCAATCTCCAATCCATACAATTATATTGGGAGGGACTAGCTCCATATCGGTTTTATAGTGCAAACTGCACGAACTTCAAACCGGCACTAGGAAACAGACAGAGAGACCAGAGGAAATGTTTTTCCAGCAACCCGTTCCTTTTGTGCTAGATGAACGAATATCTCTCCACATGCTCAGTTCTGAAAGATAAGTGTGTGTGAAAGCCGAACTTCACCTATCTTGTTGGGAACACAAAATTTCTTTTCACTTGCAAACACCACTGAATACATATATACTGGGAGGTACTAGCTCTAACTCGGTTTTACAGGGAAAACTGCAGGAACTTCATAGCGGCTCTAGGAAAAATACTGAGAAAACAGAGGAAAAGTTACTCCTGCAACCCGTTCTGTTTGTGCAAGATGAACGAACGCTTCTTCACATGCTCAGATGTGAGAGATAAGTGTGTGTAAAATCCGCCCTTCACCTAGAATTTTGGGAACACAAAGTTACTTTTCAGTTGCAAACTCCAATCCATACATACATATGGGGATTTACAAGCTCCAGCTCTTTTTAACAGTGAAAAATGCAGGAAATTCAAAACGACTCTAGGAAACAGACTGAGAAACCAGAGTAAAAGTTTCTCCTGCAACCCGTTCCCTTGTTCTAGATGAACAAAAGTCTCTACAAATGGTCAGTTTTGAGAGATAATTGTGTGTGAAAGCCTTCCTTCACATAGCCTGTTGAGAACACAAAGTTTCTTCTCAGTTGCAAACTCCACTCCATACATATATGTGGTGAGGTACTAGCTCCAACTCTGTTTTACAGTGAAACTGCAGGAACTTCCAACCGGCACTAGGAAACAGACTGAGAAACCAGAGTAAATTTTCTCCTGCATCCCGTTCCCTTAGTGCTAGAGGAACGAACGTCTCTCACGTGAAAATTTTTGAGATATAAGTGTGTGTGAATGCCGTCCTTCAATTTGCTTCTTGGGAACACAAAGTTTCTTTTCAGTTGCAATCTCCACTCTATACATATATATGGGGAAGGACTAGCCCCAACCAGGTTTTACAGTGAAAACTGCAGGAAATTCAAACCGCCACTAGGAAACAGACTGAGAATCCAGAGTAAAAGTTTCTCCTGCAACCCGTTCCCTTTGTGCTAAATGAACGAAAGTCTCTCCACTTGTTCAGTTGTGAGAGGAAAGTGTGTGAAAGCCGTCCTTCAACTAGCTTGTTGGGAACACAAAGTTACTTTTCAGTTGCAAATTCCACTCCATACATATATATGGGGAGGTAATATCTCCAACTCGGTTTAAAGTGAAAACTGCAGGAATTTCATACCGGCAATAGGAAACAGACTGAGAAACCAGAGTAAAAGTTTCTCCTGCAACCCGTTCCCTTTGTGCTAAATGAACGAACGTCTCTCCACTTGCTCATTTGTGAGAGGTAAGTGTGTGAAAGCCGTCCTTCACCTAGCTTGTTGGGAACACAAAGTTACTTTTAAGTTGCAAACCCCACTCCATATATATATATGGGGAGGTACGTCCTCCAACTCAGTTTACAGTGAAAACTGCAGGAACTTCATACCGGCACTAGGACACAGACTGAGAAACCATAGTAAAAGTTTCTCCTGCAACCCGATCCCTTTGTGCTAGATGAGCGAACGTCTCTGCACATGCTCATATTTGAGAGATATATGTGTGTGAAAGCCGTCTTTAGTTAGCTTGTTGGGATCACAACGGTTCTTTTCAGTTGCAAACTCCACTCCATAAATATATATTTTTAGTTTCTATCTCCAACTCTGTTTTACAGTGAAAACTGCTGGAAATTCAAACAGGAACTAGGAAACAGACTGAGAAACCAGAGGAAAAGTTTCTCCAGCAACCTGTTCGTTTTGTTCTAGATGAATGAATATCTCTCCACATGCTCAGTTCTGAGAGAAAAGTGTGTGTGAAAGCCGAACTTCACATATATTGTTGGGAACACAAAGTCTCTTTTCAGTTGCAACCTCCACTGAATACATATATATTGGTAGGTAATAGCTCCAACTCGGATTTACAGTGAAAACTGCAGGAAATTCAAAGCGGCACTAAGAAAAAGACTGAGAAACCAGTGTAAAAGTTTCTCCTGCAACCCGTTCCTTTAAGATAGATGAACAAAAGTCTCTCCAAATGGTCAGTTTTGAGAGATAATTGTGTGTGAAAGCCTTCCTTCACATAGCTTGTTGAGAACACAAAGTTTCTTCTCAGTTGCAAACTCCACTCCATACATATATATGGTGAGGTACTAGCTCCAACTCTGTTTTATAGTGAAAACTGCAGGAAATTCCAACCGGCACTAGGAAACAGACTGAAAAACCAGAGTAAATGTTTCTCCTGCATCCCGTTCCCTTTGTGCTAGATGAACGAACGTCTCTCACGTCCTAAATTTTGAGAGATAAGTGTGTGTGAAAGCCGTCCATCATTTTGCTTGTTGTTAACACAAAGATTCTTTTCAGTTGCAAACTCCACTCCATACATATATATGGGGAGGGACTAGCCCGAAACAAGTTTTACAGTGAAAACTGCAGGAACATCAAACCGCCACTAGGAAACAGACTGAGAACCCAGAGCAAAAGTTTCTCCTGCAACCCGTTCCCTTTGTGCTAAATGAACGAACGTCTCTCCACTTGTTCAGTTGTGAGAGGAAAGTGTGTGAAAGCCGTCCTTCAACTAGCTTGTTGGGAACACAAAGTTACTTTTCAGTTGCAAACTCCACTCCATAAATATATATGGGGAGGTACTACCTCCAACTCTGTTTACAGCGATAACTGCAGGAAATTCATACAGGCACTAGGAAACAGAATGAGAAACCATAGTAAAAATTTCTCCTGCAACCCGTTCCCTTTGTGCTAGATGAGCGAACGTCTCTCCACATTCTCATATTTGAGAGATATGTGTGTGTGAAAGCCGTCCTTTACATAGCTTGTTTGGAACACAACGGTTCTTTTCAGTTGCTAACTCCACTCCATACGTATATATGGGGAGGTACTAGCTCCAACACTGTTTTACAGTGAAAACTGCAGGAACTTCATACCGGCACTAGGAAACAGACTGAGAAACCAGAGGAAAAATTTTCTCCAGCAACCTGTTCGATTTGTGCTAGATGAACGAATATCTCTCCACATGCTCAATTCTGAGATATATGTGTGTGTGAAAGCCGAAATTCACCTATCTTGTTGGGAACACAAAGTTTCTTTTCAGTTGCAAACTCCACTGAATACACATATATTGGGAGGTACTAGCTCCAACTCGGTTTTACAGTGAAAACTGCAGGAAATTCATAGTGGCACTAAGAATAAGACTGAGAAACTAGAGTAAAAGTTTCTCCTGCAAAACTTTCCCTTGTACTAAATGAACAAAAGTCTTTCCACATGTTCAGTTTTGAGAGATAATTGTGTGTGAAAGCCTTCCTTCACATAGCTTGTTGAGAAAACAAAGTTTATTCTCAGTTGCAAACTCCAATCCATGCATATATATGGTGAGGTACTAGCTCCAACCCTGTGTTACAGTGACAACTGAAGGAACTTCAAACCGACACTAGGAAACAGACTGAGAATCCAGAGTAAATTTTCTCCTACACCTCGTTCCCTTTGTGCTAGATGAACGAATATCTCTCACGTGATCAGTTGTGAGAGATAAGTGTGTGTGCAAGCCGTCCTTCATTTTGCTTGTTGGGAACACAAAGTTTCTTTTCAGTTGCAAACTCCACTCCATACATATATATGGGGAGGGACTAGCCCCAAACAAGTTTTACAGTGAAAACTGCAGGAACATCAAACCGCCACTAGGAAACAGACTGAGAAACCAGAGTAAAAGTTGCTCCTGCAACCCGTTCCCATTCTGCTAAATGAACGAACGTCTCTCCACTTGCTCAGTTGTGAGTGGTAAGTGTGTGAAAGCCGTCCTTCACCTAGCTTGTTGGGAACACAAAGTTACTTTTCAGTTGCAAATTGCACTCCATACATATATATGGGGAGGTACTACCTCCAAGTCGGTTTAAAGTGAAAACTGCAGGAATTTCATACCAGCAATAGGAAACAGACTGAGAAACCACAGTAAAATTTATCCTGCAACCCGTTCCCTTTGTGCTAGATGAGCGAACGTCTCTCCACATGCTCATATTTGAGAGATATGTGTGTGTGAAAGCCGTCCTTCATTTTGCTTGTTGGGAAAACCAAGTTTCTTTTCAGTTGCAATCTCCAATCCATACAATTATATTGGGAGGGACTAGCTCCAAATCGGTTTTATAGTGCAAACTGCACGAACTTCAAACCGGCACTAGGAAACAGAGAGAGAAATCAGAGGAAATGTTTTTCCAGCAACCCGTTCCTTTTGTGCTAGATGAATGAACGCTTCTTCACATGCTCAGTTGTGAGAGATAAGTGTGTGTAAAATCCGCCCTTCACGTAGAATTTTGGGAACACAAAGTTACTTTTCAGTTGCAAACTCCAATCCATACATACATATGGGGATTTACTAGCTCCAGCTCGTTTTAACAGTGAAAAATGCAGGAAATTCAAACCGACACTAGGAAACAGACTGAGAAACCAGAGTAAAAGTTTCTTCTGCAACCCGTTCCCTTGTTCTAGATGAACAAAAGTCTCTACACATGGTCAGTTTTGAGAGATAATTGTGTGTGAATGCCTTCCTTTACATAGCCTGTTGAGAACACAAAGTTTCTTCTCAGTTGCAAACTCCACTCCATACATATATGTGGTGAGGTACTAGCTCCAACTCTGTTTTACAGTGAAACTGCAGGACTTCCAAACGGCAATAGGAAACAGACTGAGAAACCAGAGTAAATTTTCTCCTGCATCCCGTTCCCTTTGTGCTAGAGGAACGAAAGTCTCTCACGTGCTAATTTTTGAGAGATAAGTGTGTGTGAATGCCATCCTTCAATTTGCTTCTTGGGAACACAAAGTTTCTTTTCAGTTGCAAATTCCACTCCATACATATATATGGGGAGGTACTACCTCCAACTCGGTTTAAAGTGAAAAATGCAGGAATTTCATACCGGCAATAGGAAACAGACTGAGAAACCAGAGTAAAAGTTTCTCCTGCAACCCGTTCCCTTTGTGCTAAATGAACGAACGTCTCTCCACTTGCTCATTTGTGAGAGGTAAGTGTGTGAAAGCCATCCTTCATCTAGCTTGTTTTGAACACCAAGTTACTTTTCAGATGGAAACTCCACTCCATACATATATATGGGGAGGTACTAACTCCAACTCGGTTTACAGCGAAACCTGCAGGAAATTCATACAGGCACTAGGAAACAGAATGAGAAACCATAGTAAAAATTTCTCCTGCAACCCGTTCCCTTTGTGCTAGATGAGCGAACGTCTCTCCACATTCTCATATTTGAGAGATATGTGTGTGTGAAAGCCGTCCTTTACATAGCTTGTTTGGAACACAACGGTTCTTTTCAGTTGCTAACTCCACTCCATACATGTATATGGGGAGGTACTAGCTCCAACACTGTTTTACAGTGAAAACTGCAGGAACTTCAAACCGGCACTAGGAAACAGACTGAGAAACCAGAGGAAAAATTTTCTCCAGCAACCCGTTCGATTTGTGCTAGATGAACGAATATCTCTCCACATGCTCAGTTCTGAGATATAAGTGTGTGTGAAAGCCGAACTTCACCTATCTTGTTGGGAACACAAAGTTTCTTTTCAGTTGCAAACTCCACTGAATACACATATATTGGGAGTTACTTGCTCCAACTCGGTTTTACAGTGAAAACTGCAGGAACTTCCAACCGGCACTAGGAAACAGACTGAGAAACCAGAGTAAATTTTCACCTGCAACCCGTTCCCTTTGTGCTAGATGAACGAACGTCTCTCACGTGCTAAGTTTTGAGAGATAAGTGTGTGTGAAAGCCGTCCTTCATTTTGCTTGTTGTTAACACAAAGTTTCTTTCAGTTGCAAACTCCATTCCATACATATATATGGGGAGGGACTAGCCCCAAACAAGTTTTACAGTGAAAACTACAGGAACATCAAACCGCCACTAGGAAACAGACTGAGAAACCAGAGTAAAAGTTGCTCCTGCAACCCGTTCCCTTTCTGCTAAATGAACGAACGTCTCTCCACTTGCTCAGTTGTGAGAGATAAGTGTGTGAAAGCCGTCCTTCACCTAGCTTGTTGGGAACACAAAGTTACTTTTCAGTTGCAAATTGCACTCCATACATATATATGGGGAGGTACTACCTCCAAGTCGGTTTAAAGTGAAAACTGCAGGAATTTCATACCGGCAATAGGAAACAGACTGAGAAACCACAGTAAAATTTATCCTGCAACCCGTTCCCTTTGTGCTAGATGAGCGAACGTCTCTCCACATGCTCATATTTGAGAGATATGTGTGTGTGAAAGCCGTCCTTCATTTTGCTTGTTGGTAAAACCAAGTTTCTTTTCAGTTGCAATCTCCAATCCATACAATTATATTGGGAGGGACTAGCTCCATATCGGTTTTATAGTGCAAACTGCACGAACTTCAAACCGGCACTAGGAAACAGACAGAGAAACCAGAGGAAATGTTTTTCCAGCAACCCGTTCCTTTTGTGCTAGATGAACGAATATCTCTCCACATGCTCAGTTCTGAAAGATAAGTGTGTGTGAAAGCCGAACTTCACCTATCTTGTTGGGAACGCAAAATTTCTTTTCACTTGCAAACACCACTGAATACATATATACTGGGAGGTACTAGCTCTAACTCGGTTTTACAGGGAATACTGCAGGAACTTCATAGCGGCACTAGGAAAAATACTGAGAAAACAGAGGAAAAGTTTCTCCTGCAACCCGTTCCGTTTGTGCTAGATGAACGAACTCTTCTTCACATGCTCAGTTGTGAGAGATAAGTGTGTGTAAAATCCGCCCTTCACCTAGAATTTTGGGAACACAAAGTTACTTTTCAGTTGCAAACTCCAATCCATACATACATATGGGGATTTACTAGCTCCAGCTCGTTTTAACAGTGAAAAATGCAGGAAATTCAAACCGACACTAGGAAACAGACTGAGAAACCAGAGTAAAAGTTTCTCCTGCAACCCGTTCCCTTGTTCTAGATGAACAAAAGTCTCTACACATGGTCAGTTTTGAGAGATAATTGTGTGTGAAAGCCTTCCTTCACATAGCCTGTTGAGAACACAGTTTCTTCTCAGTTGCAAACTCCACTCCATACATATATGTGGTGAGGTACTAGCTCCAACTCTGTTTTACAGTGAAATTGCAGGAACTTCCAACCGGCACTAGGAAACAGACTGAGAAACCAGAGTAAAAGTTTCTCCTGCAACCCGTTCCCTTTTTGCTAAATGAACGAACGTCTCTCCACTTAATCAGTTGTGAGATATAAGAGTGTGAAAGCCGTCCTTCACCTAGCTTGTTGGGAACACAAAGTTACTTTTCAGTTGCAAACCCACTCCATACATATGTATGGGGATGTACTACCTCCAACTCGTTTTACAGCGAAAACTGAAGGAAATTCATACCGGCACTAGGAAACAGACTGAGAAACTATATTTAAATTTTCTCCTGCAACCCGTTCCCTTTGTGCTAGATGAGCGAACGTCTCTCCACATGCTCATATTTGAGAGATATGTGTGTGTGAAAGCCGTCCTTTACATAGCTTGTTTGGAACACAACGGTTCTTTTCAGTTGCAATCTCCACTCCATAAATATATATGGTGAGGTACTAGCTCTAACACTGTTTTACAGTGAAAACAGCATTAACTTCAAACCGGCACTAGGAAACAGACTGAGAAACCAGAGGAAAATTTTCTCCAGCAACCCGTTCGATTTGTGCTAGATGAACGAATATCTCTCCACATGCTCAATTCTGAGATATAAGTGTGTGTGAAAGCCGAACTTCACCTATCTTGTTGGGAACACAAAGTTCCTTTTCAATTGAAAACTCCACTGAATACACATATATTGGGAGGTACTAGCTCCAACTCGGTTTTATAGTGAAAACTGCAGGAAATTCAAAGCAGCACTAAGAAAAAGACTGAGAAACTGGAGTAAAAGTTTGTCCTGCAACCCATTTCCATTGTGATAGATGAAATAACATCTATCCACTTGCTCAGTTGTGAGAGATATGTGTTTGAAAGCCATACTTCACCTACCTTGATTTGAACAGCAAGTTACTTTTCAGTTGCAAACTCCACTCCATACATACATATGGTGAGGTACTAGTTCCAGCTCGGTTTTACAGTGAAAAATGCAGGAACTTCAAACCGGCAGTAGGAAACAGACTGAGAAACAAGAGTAAAAGTTTCTCCTGCAATCCGCTCCCTTTGTGCTAGATGAACGAACGTCTCTCACGTGCTCAGTTTTGAGAGATAATTGTGTGAAAGCCGTCCTTCACCAAGCTTGTTGGGAACACAAAATTTCTTTTCAGTTGCAAACTCCACTCCATACATTTATATGGGGAGGGAATAGCCCCAACCAGGTTTTACAGTGAAAACTTCAGAACCTTCAAAACACCACTATGAAACAGACTGAGAAACCATAGTAAAAGTTTCTCTTGCAACCCGCTCCCTTTGTGCTAAATGAACGACCGTCTCTCCACTTGCTCAGTTGTGAGAGATAAGTGTGTGAAATCCGTGCTTCACCAAGCTTGTTGGGAAAACAAAGTTACTTTTCAGTTTCAAACTCCACTCCATACATATATATGGGGAGATACTACCTCCAACTCGGTTTACAGTGACAATTGCAGGAACTTCAAACCGCCACTAGGAAAGAGACTGAGTAACCAGAGTAAAAGTTTCTCCTGTAACCCGTTCCCATTTTGCTAGCTGAAAGAACGTCTCTCAACATGCTCAGTTGTGAGAGATAATTGTGTGTGAAAGCCGTACTACACCTAGCTTTTTTGGAACACATAGTATCTTTTCAGATGCAAACTCCACTCCATACATATATATGGTGAGGTACTAGCTCCAACTCTGTTTTACAGTGAAAACTGCAGGAACTTCATACCGGCACTAGGAAACACCCTGAGAAACCATAATAAAAGTTTCTCCTGCAACCATTTCCCTTTGATTTAGATGGGCAACGTTTCTCCACATGCTCATATTTGAGAGATAATTGTGTGTGAAAGCCGTCTTTCATCTAGCTTTTTTTAACACAAAGTTTCTATAAGTTGCAAACTCCACTCCATACACTTAGATGGGGAGGCAATTGCTCCAACTCGCATTTACAGTGAAAACTGCAGGAAATTAAAAACGGCACTAGGAAACAGACTGAGAAATCAGAGTAAATGTTTCTCCTGCAACCCATTTCCATTGTGATAGATGAACTAACATCTATCCACATGCTCAGTTGTGAGAGATATGTGTGTGTGAAAGCCGTCCTTGAACTAGCTTGTTGGGAACACAAAGTTACTTTTCAGTTGCTAAACCCAATCCATACATATATATGGGTAAGTACTAGCTCCAACTCGCTTTTACAGTGAAAATTGCAGGAAATTCATACCGGAACTAGGAAACAGACTGAGAAAACATAGTAAAAGTTTCTCCTGCAACTCGTTCCCTTTGGTGACATGAGCGAACGTCTCTCCAAATTCTCATATTTAAGGTGTAATTGTGTTTGAAACAGTCCTTCACCTATTTTGTTGGGAACACAACGGTTCTTTCAGTTGCAAACTATACTCCATACATATATATGGGGTGGTACTTGCTCCAAGTCCGTTTTAAAGTGAAAACTGCAGGAACATCAAACAGGCCCTAGGAAACAGACTGAGAAACCAGAGGAAAAGTTTCTCCTGCAACCCTTTCCCTTTGTGCTAGATGAACGAACGCTTCTCCACATGCTAAGTTGTGAGAGATTAGTGTGTGTAAAATCCGCCCTTCACCTAAATTGTTGGGAACACAAAGTTTCTATTCTGTTGCAAACACCACTCCATACATACATATGGGGAGGTACTACCTCCAGCTCGGTTTTATAGTGAAAAATGCAGGAACTTCAAACCGGCACTAGGAAACAGACTGAGAAACCAGAGTAAAAGTTTCTCCTGCAACACGTTACCTTGTGCTAGATGAACAAAAGTCTCTCCACATGGTCAGTTTTGAGAGAAAATTGTGTGTGAAAGCCTTCCTTCATATAGCTTGTTGAGAACACAAAGTTTCTTCTTAGTTGCAAACTCCACTCCATACATATATATATGGAGGCACTTGCTCCAACTCGCTTTTACAGTGAAAACTGCAGGAACTTCCAACCGGCACTAGGAAACAGATTGAGAAACTAGAGTAAAATTTCCCCTGCATCCCATTCCCTTTGTGCTAGATGAACGAACGTCTTTCACTTGCTCAGTTGTGAGACATATGTGTGTGTGAAGCCGTCCTTCACTTTGCTTGTTGGAAACACAAAGTTTCTTTTCAGTTGCAAACTCCACTCCATACATATATATGGGGAGGGACTAGCCCCAACCAGTTTTTTCAGTGAAAATTGCAGGAACTTCAAACCGCCACTAGGAAACCGACTGAGAACCCAGAGTAAAAATTTCTCCTGCAACCCGTTACCTTTGTGCTAGATGAGCGAACGTCTGTCCCCATGCTCATTTTTGAGAGATATGTGTGTGTGAAAGCCGTCCTTTACCTAGCTTGTTGGGAACACAACGGTTCTTTTCAGTTGCAAAATCCACTCCATACATATATATGGTGAGGTACTAGCTCCAACTCTGTTTTACAGTGAAAACTGCAGGAACTTCATACCGGCACTAGGAAATACCCTGAGAAACCGTAATAAAGTTTCCCCTGCAACCAGTTCCCTTTGTGTTAGATGGGCAACGTCTCTCCACATGCTCATATTTGAGAGATATGTGTGTGTGAAAGCCGTCTTTCACATAGCTTTTCTGTTAACACATTGTATCTTATCAGTTGCAAATTCCACTCTGTACACATATATGGGGAGGCACTTGCTCCAACTCGTTTTTACAGTGAAAACTGCAGGAACATCAAACCGGCACTTGGAAAGAAACTGAGAAACTAGAGTAAAAGTTTCTCCTGCAACACTTTCCCTTTGTGCTACATGAATGAATGTCTCTCCACATGCTCAGTTGTGAGAGATAAATGTGGGTGAAAGCCGTCCTTCACCTAGCTTGTTGGGAACACAAAGTCTCTTTTCAGTTGCAAACACCACTCTATACATCTATATGGGATCGTAGTAGCTCCAAAACGGTTTTACAGTGAAAACTGCAGGAACTTCAAATCGGCACTAGGAAACAGCCTGAGAAATCAGAGTAAATGTTTCTACTGCAACCCATTCCCTTTGTGATAGATGAACGAACGTCTCTCTTCATGCTCAGTTGTGAGAGATATGTGTGTGTGAAAACCGTCTTTAGTTAGCTTGTTGGGATCACAACGGTTCTTTTCAGTTGCAAACTCCACTCCATAAATATATATGGTTAGTTTCTAGCTCCAACTCTTTTTTACAGTGAAAACTGCGGGAAATTCAAACAGGCACTAGGAAACAGTCTGAGAAACCAGAGGAAAAGTTTCTCCAGCAACCTGTTCGTTTTGTTCTAGATGAATGAATATCTCTCCACATGCTAAGTTCTGAGAGAAAAGTGTATGTGAAAGCCGAAATTCACATATCTTTTTGGGAACACAAAGTCTCTTTTCAGTTGCAAACTCCACTGAATACATATATATTGGTAGGTAATAGCTCCAACTCGAATTTACAGTGAAAACTGCAGGAACTTAAAAGCGGCACTTAGAAAAAGACTGAGAAACCAGAGTAAAAGTTTTTCCTGCAACCCGTTCCCTTAAGCTAGATGAACAAAAGTCTCTCCAAATGGTCAGTTTTGAGAGATAATTGTGTGTGAAAGCCTTCCTTCACATAGCTTGTTGAGAACACAAAGTTTCTTCTCAGTTGCAAACTCCACTCCATACATATATATGGTGAGGTACAAGCTCCAACTCTGTTTTACAGTGAAAACTGCAGGAACTTCCAACCGGCACTAGGAAACAGACTGAGAAACCATAGTAATGATTCTCATGCATCCCGTTCCCTTTGTGCTAGATGAACGAATGTCTCTCACGTGCTAAGTTTTGAGAGATAAGTGTGTGTGAAAGCCGTCCATCATTTTGCTTGTTGTTAACACAAAGATTCTTTTCAGTTGCAAACTCCACTCCATACATATATATGGGGAGGGACTAGCCCCAAACAAGTTTTACAGTGAAAACTGCAGGAACATCAAACCGCCACTAGGAAACAGACTGAGAAACCCGAGTAAAAGTTTCTCCTGCAACCCTTTCCCTTTTATGCTAAATGAACGAACATTTCTCCACTTATTTATTTGTGAGAGATAAGTGTGTGAAAGCCATCCTTCACCTAGCTTGTTTTGAACACCAAGTTACTTTTCAGATGCAAACTCCACTCCATACATATATATTTGGACGTACTACCTCCAACTCGATTTACAGCGAAAACTGCAGGAAATTCATACCGGCACTAGGAAACAGACTGAGAAACCATAGTAAAAGTTTCTCCTGCAACCCGTTCCCTTTGTGCTAAATGAGCGAACGTCTCTCCACATTCTCATATTTGAGAGATATGTGTGTGTGAAAGCCGTCCTTTACATAGCTTGTTTGGAACACAACGGTTCTTTTCAGTTGCTAACTCCACTCCATACATATATATGGGGAGGTACTAGCTCCAACACTGTTTTACAGTGAAAACTGCAGGAACTTCAAACCGGCACTAGGAAACAGACTGAGAAACCAGAGGAAAAATTTTCTCCAGCAACCCGTTCGATTTGTGCTAGATGAACGAATATCTCTCCACATGCTCAGTTCTGAGATATAAGTGTGTGTGAAAGCCGAACTTCACCTATCTTGTTGGGAACACAAAGTTTCTTTTCAGTTGCAAACTCCACTGAATACACATATATTGGGAGGTACTAGCTCCAACTCGGTTTTAAAGTGAAAACTGCAGGAAATTCATAGCGGCACTAAGAATAAGACTGAGAAACTAGAGTAAAAGTTTCTCCTTCAACACGTTCCCTTGTACTAAATGAACAAAAGTCTCTCCACATGTACAGTTTTGAGAGATAATTGTGTGTGAAAGCCTTCCTTCACATAGCTTGTTGAGAACACAAAGTTTATTCTCAGTTGCAAACTCCAATGCATACATATATATGGTGAGGTACTAGCTCCAACTCTGTTTTACAGTGAAAATTGCAGGAACTTCAAACCGACACTAGGAAACAGACTGAGAATCCAGAGTAAAGTTTCTCCTACATCCCGTTCCGTTTGTGCTAGATGAACGAACATCTCTCACGTGATCAGTTGTGAGAGATAAGTGTGTGTGCAAGCCGTCCTTCATTTTGCTTGTTGGGAACACAAAGTTTCTTTTCAGTTGCAAACTCCACTCCTTACATATATATGGGGAGGGACTAGCCCCAACCAGGTTTTACAGTGAAAACTTCAGAAACTTCAAACCGCCACTAGGAAACAGACTGAGAAAACAGAGTAAAAGTTTCTCCTGCAACCCGTTAACTTTGGGCTAAATGAACGAACGTCTCTCCACATGCTCAGTTGTGAGAGACAAGTGTGTGAAAGCCATCCTTCACGTACCTTGTTTTGAACACCAAGTTACTTTTCAGTTGCAAATTCCACTCCATACATATATATGGGGAGGATCTACATCCAACTCGGTTTACAGTGAAAACGGCAGGAACTTCATACCGGCACTAGGAAAAAAACTGAGAAACTAGAGTAAAAGTTTCCCCTGCAACCCATTCCCATTGTGATAGATGAACAAACGTCTCTCCACATGCTAAGTTGTGAGAGATATGTGTGTGTTAAAGCCGTCCTTCAAATAGATTTTTGGGAACACAAAGTTACTTTTCAGTTGCTAAACCCAATCCATACATATACATGGGTAAGTACTAGCTCCAACTCGCTTTTACCGTGATAAGTGCAGGAAATTCATACCGGAAGTAGGAAACAGACTGAGAAACCATAGTAAAAGTTTCTCCTGCAACCCGTTCCCTTTGTGTTACATGAGCGAACGTCTCTCCAAATTCTCATATTTAAGGTGTAATTGTGTTTGAAAACCGTCCTTCACCTATTTTGTTGGGATCACAACGGTTCTTTCAGTTGCAAACTATACTCCATACATATATATAGGGAGGTACTAGCTCCAACTCCGTTTTAAAGTGAAAACTGCAGGAACATCAAACAAGCCCTAGGAAACAGACTGAGAAACCAGAGTAAAAGTTGCTCCTGCAACCCTTTCCCTTTGTGCTAGATGAACGAACGCTTCTCCACATGCTCAGTTGTGAGAGATGTGTGTGTAAAATCCGCCCTTCACCTAAATTGTTGGGAACACAAAATTTCTATTCTGTTGCAAACACCACTCCATACATACATATGGGGATGTACTTGCTCCAGCTCGGTTTTACAGTGAAAAATGCAGGAACTTCAAACCGGCACTAGGAAACAGACTGAGAAACCAGAGTAAATGTTTCTCCTGCAACACATTCCCTTGTGCTAGATGAACAAAAGTCTCTCAACATGGTCAGTTTTGAGAGATAATTGTGTGTGAATGCCTTCCTTCACATAGCTTGTTGAGAACACAAAGTTTCTTCTCAGTTGCAAAATCCACTCCATATATATATATGGTGAGGTACTAGCTCCAGCTCGGTTTTACAGTGAAAACTGCAGGAACTTAAAACCGGCATTAGGAAACAGATTGAGAAACTAGAGTAAAATTTCCCCTGCATCCCATTCCCTTTGTGCTAAATGAACGAACGTCTTTCACGTGCTCAGTTGTGAGAGATAAGTGTGTTTGAAAGCCGTCCTTCACTTTGCTTAATGGTAACTCAAAGTTTCTTTTCAGTTGCAAACTCCACTCCATACATATATATGGGGAGGGAATAGACCCAACCAGGTTTTACAGTGAAAACTGCAGGAACTTCAAACCGCCACTAGGAAACATACTGAGAAACCAGAGAAAAAGTTTCTCCTGCAAACCATTCCCTTTGTGCTAAATGAACGAACGTCTCTCCACTTGCTCAGTTGTGAGAGATATGTGTGTGAAAGCCGTTCTTCACCTAACTTGTTGGGAACACAAAGTTACTTTTCAGTTGCAAATTCCACTCCATACATATATATGGTGAGGTACTAGATCCAAGTCTGTTTTTCAGTGAAAACTGCAGGATCTTCAAACCGGCACTAGGAAACAGACTGAGAAACCAGAGGAAAAGTTTCTCCAGCAACCCGTTCCTTTTGTGCTAGATGAACGAATATCTCGCCACATGCTCTGTTCTGAGAAATAAGTGTGTGTGAAAGCCGATCTTCACCTATCTTGTTGGGAAAACAAAGTTATTTTCAGTTGCAAACTCCACTGAATACATATATATTGGGTGGTACTAGCTCCAAATCGGTTTTACAGTGAAAACTTCAGGAAATTCAAAGCGGCACTAGGAAAAAGACTGAGGAACCAGAGGAAAAGTTTTTCCTGCAACCCGTTCCATTTTTGCTAGATGAACGAACGCTTCTCCATATGCTCAGTTGCGAGAGATTAGTGTGTGTAAAATCCGCACTTCACCTAGATTGTTGGGAACACAAAGTTTCTTTTCAGTTGCAAACTCCACTCCATACATACATATGGGGAGGTACTAGCTCCAGCTCGGTTTTACAGTGAAAAATGCAGGAACTTCAAACCGGCACTAGGAAACAGACTGAGAAACCAAAGTAAAAGTTTCTCCTGCAATCCGCTCCCTTTGTGCTAGATGTACGAACGTCTCTCACGTGCTCAGTTGTGAGAGATAATTGTGTGAAAGCCGTCCTTCACCAAGCTTGTTGGGAACACAAAGTTACTTTTAAGTTGCAAACTCCACTCCATACATATATATGGGGAGGGACTAGCCCCAACCAGGTTTTACAGTGAAAACTTAAGAACCTTCAAATCGCCACTATGAAACAGACTGAGAAACCATAGTAAAAGTTTCTCTTGCAACCCGCTCCCTTTGTGCTAAATGAACGACCGTCTCTCCACTTGCTCAGTTGTGAGAGATAAGTGTGTGAAAGCCGTCCTTCACCAAGCTTGTTGGGAACACAAAGTTTCTTTTCAGTTGCAAACTCCACTCCATACATATATATGGGGAGGTACTAGCCCCAACCAGGTTTTACAGTGAAAACTTCAGAACCTTCAAATCGCCACTGTGAAACAGACTGAGAATCCATAGTAAAAGTTTCTCTTGCAACCCGCTCCCTTTGTGCTAAATGAACGAACGTCTCTCCACTTGCTCAGTTGTGAGAGATAAGTGTGTGAAAGCCGTCCTTCACCAAGCTTGTAGGGAACACAAAGTTACATTTCAGTTGCAAACTCCACTCCATACATATATATGGGGAGGTACTACCTCCAACTCGGTTTACAGTGACAATTGCAGGAACTTCAAACCGCCACTAGGAAAGAGACTGAGTAACCAGAGTAAAAGTTTCTCCTGCAACCCGTTCCCATTTTGCCAGCTGAACGAACGTCTCTCAACATGCTCAGTTGTGAGAGATAATTGAGTGTGAAAGCCGAACTACACCTAGCTTTTTTGGAACACATAGTATGTTTTCAGATGCAAACTCCACTCCATACATATATATGGTGAGGTACTAGCTCCAAATCTGTTTTACAGTGAAAACTGCAGGAACTTCATACCGGCACTAGGAAACACCCTGAGAAACCATAATAAAAGTTTCTCCTGCAACCATTTCCCTTTGATTTAGATGGGCAACGTCTCTCCACATGCTCATATTTGAGAGATAAGTGTGTGTGAAAACAGTCTTTCACCTAGCTTTTTTTAACAGAAAGATTCTTATAAGTTGCAAACTCCACTCCATACATATATATGGGGAGGCAATTGCTCCAACTCGCTTTTACAGTGAAAACTGCAGGAACTTCAAACCGGGACTAGGAAAGAAACTGAGAAACTAGAGCAAAAGTTTCTCCTGCAACACGTTCCCATTGTGCTACATGAAAGAATGTCTCTCCACATGCTAAGTTGTGAGAGATAAATGTGTGTGAAATCCGTCCTTCACCTAGCTTGTTGGGAACACAAAATTACTTTTCAGTTGGAAACACCACTCTTTATATCTATATGGGGAGTTAGTAGCTCCAAAACTGATTTATGTGAAAACTGCAGGAACTTAAAACAGGCACTAGGAAACAGACTGAGAAATTAGAGTAAATGTTTCTCTTGCAACCCATTTCCATTGTGATAGATGAACGAACGTCTCTCCACATGCTCAGTTGTGAGAGATATGTGTGTGTGAATGCCGTCCTTCACCTAGCTTGTTGGGAACACAAAGTTACTTTTCAGTTGCAAACACCAATCCATACATATGTATGGGAAAGTGCTAGCTCCAACTGGCTTTTACAGTGAAAAGTTCAGGAAAATCATACAGGAACTAGGAAACAGACTGAGAAACCATAGTAAAAGTTTCTCCTGCAACCCGTTCCCTTTGTGTTACATGAGCGAACGTCTCTCAAAATTCTCATATTTAAGGTGTAATTGTGTTTCAAAACCGTCCTTCACCTATTTTGTTGGGAACACAACAGTTCTTTTCAGTTGCAAACTCCACTCCATACATATATATGGGGAGGTACAAGCTCCAACTCGTTTTTAAAGTGAAAACTGCAGGAACATCAAACCGGCCCTAGGAAACAGACTGAGAAATCAGAGGAAAAGTTTCTCCTGCAACCCTTTCCCTTTGTGCTAGATGAACGAAAGCTTCTCCACATGCTCAGTTGTGAGAGATAATTGTGTGTAAAATCCGCTCTTCACCTAAATTGTTGGGAACACAAAGTTTCTTTTCTGTTGCAAACACCACTCCATACATACACATGGGGAGGTACAAGCTCCAGCTCGGTTTTACAGTGAAAATTGCAGGAACTTCAAACAGGCACTAGGAAACAGACTGAGAAACCAGAGTAAAACTTTCTCCTGCAACCAGTTCCCTTTGTGCTAGATGAGCGAACTTCTCCCCACATGCTCATATTTGAGAGTTGTTTGTGTGTGAAAGCCGTACTTTAGTTAGCTTGTTGGGAACTCAACGGTTCTTTTCAGTTGCAAACCCCACTCCATAAGTATATATGGTGAGGTACTAGCTCCAACTCTGTTTTACAGTGAAAACTGCAGGAACATCAAACCGCCACTAGGAAACAGACTGAGATTCCAGGGTAAAAATTTCTCCTGCAACCCGTTCCCTTTGTGTTAAATGAACGAATGTTTCTCCACTTGCTCAGTTGTGAGAGATAAGTGTGTGAAAGCCATCTTTCACCTAGCTTGTTTTGAACACCAAGTTACTTTTCAGATGCAAACTCCACTTAATACATATATATGGGGAGGTACTACCTCCAACTCGGTTTACAGTGAAAACTGCAGGAACTTATTTCCGGCACTAGGAAACAGACTGAGAAACCACAGTAAAAGTTTCTCCTGCAAACCGTTCACTTTGTGCTAGATGAGCGAATGTCTCTCCACATGCTCATATTTGAGAGATATGTGTGTGTGAAAGCGGTACTTTACCTAGCTTTTTGGGAACACAAAGTTTCTTCTCAGTTGCAAACTCCACTCCATACATATATATGGTGAGGTACTAGCTCCAACTCCGTTTTAAAGTGAAAACTGCAGGAACATCAAACAGGCCCTAGGAAACAGACTGAGAAACCAGCTGAAAAGTTTCTCCTGCAACCCTTTCCCTTTGTGCTAGATGAAAGAACGTCTTTCACTTGCTCAGTTGTGAGACATATGTGTGTGTGAAAGCCGTCCTTCATTTTGCTTGTTGGGAACACAAAGTTTCTTTTCAGTTGCAAACTCCACTCCATACATATATATGGGGAGGGACTAGCCCCAACCAGGTTTTACAGTGAAAACTGCAGGAACTTCAAACCGCCACTAGGAAAAAGACTGAGAACCCAGAGTAAAAATTTCTCCTGCAACCCGTTACATTTGTGCTAGATGAGCGAACGTCTCTCCACATGCTCATATTTGTGAGATATGTGTGTGGGAAAGCCGTACTTCACCTAGATTTTTGTTAACACAATGTTTCTTATCAGTTGCAAATTCCAATCTGTACACATATATGGGGAGGCACTTGCTCCAACTCGTTTTACAGTGAAAACTGCAGGAACATCAAACCGGCACTAGGAAAGAAACTGAGAAACTAGAGTAAAAGTTTCTCCTGCAACCCGTTCCCTTTGTGCTAGATGAGCGAACGTCTCTCCACATGCTCATATTTGAGAGATATGTGTGTGTGAAAGCCGTCCTTTACACAGCTTGTTTGGAACACATCGGTTCTTTTCAGTTGCTAACTCCACTCCATACATATATATGGTGAGGTACTAGCTCCAACACTGTTTTACAGTGAAAACTGCAGGAACTTCAAACCGGCACTAGGAAACAGACTGAGAAACCAGAGTAAAATTTTCTCCAGCAACACGTTCGATTTGTGCTAGATGAACGAATATCTCTCCACATGCTCAATTCTGAGATAAAAGTGTGTGTGAAAGCCGAACTTCACCTATCTTGTTGGGAACACATAGTTTCTTTTCAGTTGCAAACTCCACTGGATACACATACATTGGGAGGTACTAGCTCCAACTCGGTTTTACAGTGAAAACTGCAGGAAATTCATAGCGGCACTAAGAATAAGACTGAGAAACTGGAGTAAAAGTTTCTCCTGCAACCCGTTCCCTTGTACTAAATGAACAAAAGTCTCTCCACATGTTCAGTTTTGAGAGATAATTGTGTGTGAAAGCCTTCCTTCACATAGCTTGTTGAGAACACAAAGTTTATTCTCAGTTGTAAACTCCAATCCATACATATATATGGTGAGGTACTAGCTCCAAATCTGTTTTACAGTGAAAACTGCAGGAAATTCAAGCCGACACTAGGAATCAGACTGAGAATCCAGAATAAAATTTCTCCTACATCCCGTTCCCTTTGTTCTAGATGAACGAACATCTCTCACGTGATCAGTTGTGAGAGATAAGTGTGTGTGAAAGCCATCGTTCATTTTGCTTGTTGGGAACACAAAGTTTCTTTTCAGTTGCAAACTCCACTCCATACATATATATGGGGAGGGACTAGCCCCAACCAGGTTTAACAGTGAAAACTGCAGGAACTTCAAACCGCAACTAGGAAACAGACTGAGAACCCAGAGTAAAAATTTCTCCTGCAACCCGTTCCCTTTGTGCTAGATGAGCGAACGTCTGTCCACATGCTCATTTTTGAGAGATATGTGTGTGTGAAAGCCGTCCTTTACCTAGCTTGTTGGGAACACAACGGTTCTTTTCAGTTGCAAACTCCACTCCATACATATATATGGTGAGGTACTAGCTCCAACTCTGTTTTACACTGAAAACTGCAGGAACTTCATACCGGCACTAGGAAATACCCTGAGAAACCATAATAAAACTTTCTCCTGCAACCAGTTCACTTTGAGTTAGATGGGCAACGTCTCTCCTCATGCTCATATTTGAGAGATATGTGTGTGTGAAAGCCGTCCTTCCCCTAGATTTTTGTTTACACAATGATTCTTATCAGTTGCAAATTCCACTCCGTACACATATATGGGGAGGCACTTGCTCCAACTCGTTTTACAGTGAAAACTGCAGGAACATCAAACCGGCACTAGGAAAGAAACTGAGAAACTAGAGTAAAAGTTTCTCCTGCAACCCGTTTCCTTTGTGCTAGATGAGCGAACGTCTCTCCACATGCTCATATTTGAGAGATATGTGTGTGTGAAAGCCGTCCTTTACACAGCTTGTTTGGAACACAACGGTTCTTTTCAGTTGCTAACTCCACTCCATACATATATATGGTGAGGTACTAGCTCCAACACTGTTTTACAGTGAAAACTGCAGGAACTTCAAACCAGCACTAGGAAACAGACTGAGAAACCACAGTAAAATTTTCTCCAGCAACCCGTTCGATTTGTGCTAGATGAACGAATATCTCTCCACATGCTCAATTCTGAGATATAAGTGTGTGTGAAAGCCGAACTTCACCTATCTTGTTGGGAACACAAAGTTTCTTTTCAGTTGCAAACTCCACTGAATACGCATATATTGGGAGGTACTAGCTCCAACTCGGTTTTACAGTGAAAACTGCAGGAAATTCATAGCGGCACTAAGAATAAGACTGAGAAACTAGAGTAAAAGTTTCTCCTGCAACCCGTTCCCTTGTACTAAATGAACAAAAGTCTCTCCACGTGTTCAGTTTTGAGAGATAATTGTGTGTGAAAGCCTTCCTTCAACTAGCTTGTTGGGAACACAAAGTTTCTTTTCAGAAGCAAACCCCAATCCATACATTTATATGGGGAAGTACTAGCTCCAACTCGCTTTTACAGTAAAAATTGCAGGAACTTCATACCGGATCTAGGAAAAAGACTGAGAAACCATAGTAAAAGTTTCTCTTGCAACACGTTCCCTTTGTGTTACATGAGCGAAAGCCTTTCAACATGCTCATAGTTAAGGTGTAATTGTGTTTGAAATTCTTCCTTCACCTAGGTTGTTGGGAACACAACGGTTCTTTTCAGTTGCAAACTCCACTCCATACATATATATTGGGAGGTAAAAGCTCCAACTCGTTTTTAAAGTGAAAACTGCAGGAACATCAAACCGGCCCTAGGAAACAGACTGAGAAACCAGAGGAAAAGTTTCTCCTGCAAACCGTTCCCTTTGTGCTAGACGAACGATCGTCTCTCTTCAAGCTCACTTGTGAGAGATAATTGTGTGTGAAAGCCGTCCTTCAACTAAATTTTTGGGAACACAAAGTTTCTTTTCAGTTGCAAACTCCACTCCATAAATATATATGGGTAGGTAGAATCTCCAAATATTTTTAGAGTGAAATCTGCAGGAACTTCAAACCGGCACCAGGAAACAGACTGAGAATCCGGAGTAAAAGTTTCTCCTGCAACCCGTTCCTTTTTTGCTAAATGAACGAATATCTCTCCACATGCTCAGTTGTGACAGATAAGTGTGTGTGATTGCCGTACTTCAACTTGCTTGTTGGGAACACAAAGTTTCTTTGCAGTTGCAAACTCCACTCCATAAATATATATGGGGAGGTACTAACTCCAGCTCGGTTTTACAGTGAAAATTACAGGATCCTTATACCGGCACTAGGAAACTGACAGAGAAACCAGAGTAAAAGTATCTCCTGCAAACCGTTCCCTTTCTGCTAGAAGAACGAACGTCTCTCCACATGCTCATTTATGAGAGATAAGGGTGTGTGAAAGCCGTCTTTAACATAGCTTGTTGGGAACACAAATATTCTTTTCAGTTGCAAACTCCAGTCCATACATATATATGGGGATGTACTAGCTCCAGCTCAGTTTTACAGTGAAAACTGCAGGAACTTAGTACCGGCACTAGGAAACAGACTGAGAAACCATAGTAAAAGTTTCCCTTCAACAAGTACCCTTTGTGTTAGATTAGCGAACGTCCCTCCACAGGCTCAGTTCTGAGAGATAAGTGTGTGTGAAAGTCGAACTTCACCTATATTGTTGGGAACACAGAATTCTTTTCAGTTGCAAACTCCACTGAATACATTTATATGGGGAGGTACTAGCTCCGAATCTGTTTTATAGTGAAAACTGCAGGAATTTCAAACCGGAACTAGGAAACAGACTGAGAAACCAGAGGAAAAGTTTCTCCAGCAACCAGTTCCTTTTGTGCTACATGAACGAATATCTCTCCACATGCTCAGTTCTGAGAGATAAGTGTGTGTGATAGCCGAACTTCACCTATCTTGTTGGGAACACAAAATTACTTCTCAGTTACAAACTCCACTGAATACATATATATTGGGAGGTACTAGCTCCAACTCGGTTTTACAGTGAAAACTGCAGGAACTTCAAAGCGGCACTAGGAAAAAGACTGAGAAAACAGAGGAAAAGTTTCTCCTGCAACCCGTTCCCTTTGTGCTAGATGAACGAACGCTTCTCCACATGCTCAGTTTTGAGAGATAAGTGTGTGTAAAATCCGCACTTCACCTAGATTTTTGGGAACACAAAGTTACTTTTCAGTTGCAAACTGCACTCCATACATACATATGGGTAATTACTAGCTCCAGCTCGGTTTTACAGTGAAAAATGCAGGAAATACAAACCGCCAGTAGGAAACAGACTGAGAACCCAGCGTAAAAGTTTCTCCTGCAACCCGTTACTTTTGGGCTAGATGAGCGAACATCTCTACTCATGCTCATTTTTGAGAGATATGTGTGTGTGAAAGCCGTCCTTTACCTAGCTTGTTGGGAACACAACGGTTCTTTTCAGTTGCAAACTCCACTCCATACATATACATGGTGAGGTACTAGCTCCAAATCTGTTTTACGGTGAAAACTGCCGGAACTTCATACCGACACTAGGAAATACCCTGACAAACCATAATAAAAATTTCTCCTGCAACCAGTTCCCTTTGTGTTAGATGGGCAAGGTCTCTCCACATGCTCATATTTGAGAGATATGTGTGTGTGAAAGCCGTACTTCACCTAGCTTTTTTGTTAACACAAAGTTTCTTATCAGTTGCAAATTCCACTCCATACATATATATGGGGAGGCACTTGCTCCAACGCGCTTTTACAGTGAAAACTGCAGGATCTTCAAACCGCCACTAGGAAACAGCCTGAAAAACCAGAGTAAAATTTTCTCTTGCAACCAGTTCCCTTTGTGCTAAATGAACGAACGTCTCTCCACTTACTCAGTTGTAAGAGATAAGTGTGTGAAAGCCGAACTTCACCTAGCTTGTTGGGAACACAAAGTTACTTTTCAGTTGCAAACCCCACTCCATACATATGTATGGGGAGGTACTACCTCCAACTCGTTTTACAGCAAAAACTGCAGGAAATTCATACCGGCACTAGGAAACAGACTGAGAAACCATAGTAAAAGTTTCTCCTGCAACCCATTCCCTTTGTGCTAGATGAGCGAACGTCTCTCCACATGCTCATATTTGAGAGATATGTGTGTGTGAATGCCGTCCTTTACATAGCTTGTTTGGAACACAAAGTTACTTTTCAGTTGCAAACTCCACTGATTACACATATATTGGGAGGTACTATCTCCAACTCGTTTTTACAGTGAATACTGCAGGAAATTCAAAGCGGCACTAAGAAAAAGACTGAGAAACTACAGTAAAAGTTTCTCCTGCAACCCTTTCCCTTTGTGCTACATGAGCGAACGTCTCTCCACATGCTCATGTTTCAGAGATATGTGTGTGTGAAATCCGTCCTTCATTTTGCTTGTTGGGAACACAAAATTTCTTTTCAATTGCAAACAATATTCCATAAATATATATGGGGAGGGACTAGCCCCAACCAGATTTTACAGTGAAAACTGCAGGAACTTCAAACCGCCACTAGGAAACAGACTGAGAATCCAGAGTAAAAGTTTCTCCTGCAACCCGTTCACTTTGTGCTAAATGAACGAACGTCTCTCCACTTGCTTAGTTGTGAGAGATAAGTGGGTGAAATCCATCCTTCACCTAGCTTGTTTTAACACCAAGTTACTTTTCAGTTGCAAACTCCACTCCATACATATATATGGGGAGGTACTACATCCAACTCGGTTTACAGTGAAAACGGCAGGAACTTCATACAGGCACTAGGAAACACACTGAGAAACCATAGTAATAGTTTCTCCTGCAACCCGTTCCCTTTGTGCTAGATGAGCGAACGTCTCTCCACATGCTCATGTTTCAGAGATATGTGTGTGTGAAATCCGTCCTTTACCTAACTTGTTGGGAACACAACGGTTCTTTTCTGTTGCAAACTCCACTCCATAAATATATATGGTGAGGTTCTAGCTCCAACTCTATTTTACATTGAAAACTGCAGGAACTTCAAACCGGCACTAGGAAACAGACTGAGAAATCATAGTAAAATTTTCTCCTGCAACCCGTTCCCTTTGTGCTAGATGAGCGAACGTCTTTCCACATGCTCATATTTGAGAGATATGTGTGTGTGAATGCCGTCCTTTACTTAGCTTGTTGGGAACACAACGGTTCTTTTCATTTGCAAACTCCACTCCATATATATATACGGTGAGGTACTTGCTCCAACACTGTTTTACAGTGAAAACTGCAGGAACTTAAAACCGGCACTAAGAAACAGACCGAGAAACCAGAGGAAAAGTTTCTCCTGCATCCCGTTCCCTTTGTGCTAGATGAACAAACGTCTCTCACGTGATCAGCTGTGAGAGATAAGTGTGTGTGAAAGCCGTCCTTCACTTTGCTTGTTGGGAACACAAAGTTTCTTTTCAGTTGTAATCTCCACTCCATACATATATATGGGGAGGGACTAGCCCCAACCAGCTTTTACAGTGAAAACTGCAGGAACTTCCTACCGGCACTAGGAAACAGACTGAGAACCCAGAGGAAAATTTTCTCCAGCAACCCGTTCGATTTGTGCTAGATGAACGAATGTCTCTCCACATGCTCATTTCTGAGATATAAGGGTATGTGAAAGTCGAACTTCACCTATCTTGTTGGGAAAACAACTGTACTTTTCAGATGCAAACTCCACTCCATACATATATATGGTGAGGTACTAGCTCCAACTCTGTTTTACAGTGATAACTGCAGGAACTTCATACCGGAACTAGGAAACACCCTGAGAATCCATAGTAAAATTTCTCCTAAAACCAGTTCCCTTTGTGTTAGATGGGCAACGTCTCTCCACATGCTCATATTTGAGAGATAATTGTGTGTGAAAGCCGTCCTTCACCTAGTTTTTGTTAACACATAGTATCTTATCAGTTGCAAACTCCACTCCATACATATATATGGGGAGGCACTAGTTCCAACTCGCTTTTACAGTGAAAACTGCAGGAACTTCAAACCGGCAATAGGAAACAAACTGAGAATGCAGAGTAAAAGTTTCTCCAGCAACCCGTTCGTTTTGTGCTAGATGAACGAATATCTGTCCATATGCTCAGTTCTGAGAGATAAGTGTGTGTGAAAGCCTTCCTTCACATAGCTTGTTGAGAACACAAAGTTTCTTCTCAGTTGCAAACTCCACTCCATACATATATATGGTGAGGTAGTAGCTCCAACTCTGTTTTACAGTGAAAACTGCAGGAACTTCCAACCGGCACTAGGAAACAGACTGAGAAACCAGAGTAAATTTTCTCCTGCAAACCGTTCCCTTTCTGCTAGAAGAACGAACGTCTCTCCACATGCTCATTTATGAGAGATAATGGTGTGTGAAAGCCGTCTTTAATATAGCTTGTTGGGAACACAAATATTCTTTTCAGTTGCAAACTCCAGTCCATACATACATATGGGGATGTACTAGCTCCAACTCGGTTTTAAAGTGAAAACTGCAGGAACTTAATACCGACACTAGGAAACAGACTGAGAAACCATAGTAAAAGTTTCCCTTCAACAAGTTCCCTTTGTGATAGATGAGAGAACGTCCCTCCACAGGCTCAGTTCTTAGAGATAAGTGTGTGTGAATGTCGAACTTCACCTATCTTGATGGGAACACAGAATTCTTTTCAGTTGCAAACTCCACTGAATACATTTATATGGGGAGGTACTAGCTCCGAATCTGTTTTATAGTGAAAACTGCAGGAATTTCAAACCGGAACTAGGAAACAGACTGAGAAACCAGAGGAAAAGTTTCTCCAGCAACCCGTTCCTTTTGTGCTAGATGAACGAATATCTCTCCACATGCTCAGTTCTGAGAGATAAGTGTGTGTGATAGCCGAACTTCACCTATCTTATTGGGAACACAAAATTACTTCTCAGTTACAAACTCCACTGAATACATATATATTGGGAGGTACTAGCTCCAACTCGGTTTTACAGTGAATACTGCAGGAACTTCAAAGCGGCACTAGGAAAAAGACTGAGAAAATAGAGGAAAAGTTTCTCCTGCAACCCGTTCGTTTTGTGCTAGATGAACGAACGCTTCTCCACATGCTAAGTTGTGAGAGATAAGTGATGTAAAATCCGCCCTTCACCTAGATTTTTGGGAACACAAAGTTTCTTTTCAGTTGCAAACTGCACTCCATACATACATATGGGGAATTACTAGCTCCAGCTCGGTTTTACAGTGAAAAATGCAGGAAATTCAAACCGACACTAGGAAACAGACTGAGAAACCAGAGTAAAAGTTCCTCCTGCAACAAATTCCCTTGTGCTAGATGAACAAAAGTCTCTCCATATGGTCAGTTTTGAGAGATAATTGTGTGTGAAAGCCTTCCTTCACATAGCTTTTTGAGAACACAAAGTTACTTTTCAGTTGCAAACTCCACTTCATACATATATATGGGGAGGTAATACCTCCAACTCGGTTTACAGTGAAAACTGCAGGAACTTCATACCGGCACTAGGAAATAGACTGAGAAACCACAGTAAAATTTCTCCCGCAACCCGTTCCCTTTGTGCTAGATGAGCGAACGTCTCTACACATGCTCATATTTGAGTGATATATGTGTATGAAAGCCTTCCTTTACCTAGCTTGTTGGGAACACAAAGTTTCTTCTCAGTTGCAAACTCCACTTCATACATATATATGGTGAGGTAGTAGCTCCAACTCTGTTTCAAAGTGAAAACTGCAGGAACTTCCAACCGGCACTAGGAAACAGACTGAGAAACCAGAGTATATTTTCCCCTGCATCAAGTTCCTTTGTGCTAGATGAACGAACGTCTCTCACGTGCTAAGTTTTGAGAGATATGTGTGTGTGAAAGCCGTCCTGCATTTTGCTTGTTGGGAACCCAAATTCCTTTTCAGTTGCAATCTCCACTCTATACATATATATGGGGAGGGACTAGCCCCAACCAGGTTTTACAGTGAAAACTGCAGGAACTTCACACCGCCACTAGGAAACAGCCTGAAAAACCAGAGTAAAATTTTCTCTTGCAACCAGTTCCCTTTGTGCTAAATGAACGAACGTCTCTCCACTTACTCAGTTGTAAGAGATAAGTGTGTGAAAGCCGAACTTCACCTAGCTTGTTGGGAACACAAAGTTACTTTTCAGTTGCAAACCCCACTCCATACATATGTATGGGGAGGTACTACCTCCAACTCGTTTTACAGCAAAAACTGCAGGAAATTCATACCGGCACTAGGAAACAGACTGAGAAACCATAGTAAAAGTTTCTCCTGCAACCAATTCCCTTTGTGCTAGATGAGCGAACGTCTCTCCACATGCTCATATTTGAGAGATATGTGTGTGTGAATGCCGTCCTTTACATAGCTTGTTTGGAACACAAAGTTACTTTTCAGTTGCAAACTCCACTGATTACACATATATTGGGAGGTACTATCTCCAACTCGTTTTTACAGTGAATACTGCAGGAAATTCAAAGCGGCACTAAGAAAAAGACTGAGAAACTAGAGGAAAAGTTTCTCCTGCAACCCGTTCCTTTGTGCTTGATGAGCGAACGTCTCTCCACATGCTCATGTTTCAGAGATATGTGTGTGTGAAATCCGTCCTTCATTTTGCTTGTTGGGAACACAAAGTTTCTTTTCAATTGCAAACACTATTCCATAAATATATATGGGGAGGGACTAGCCCCAACCAGTTTTTACAGTGAAAACTGCAGGAACTTCAAACCGCCACTAGGAAACAGACTGAGAATCCAGAGTAAAAGTTTCTCCTGCAACCCGTTCACTTTGTGCTAAATGAACGAACGTCTCTCCACTTGCTTAGTTGTGAGAGATAAGTGGGTGAAATCCATCCTTCACCTAGCTTGTTTTAAACACCAAGTTACTTTTCAGTTGCAAACTCCACTCCATACATATATATGGGGAGGTACTACATCCAACTCGGTTTACAGTGAAAACGGCAGGAACTTCATACAGGCACTAGGAAACACACTGAGAAACCATAGTAATAGTTTCTCCTGCAACCCGTTCCCTTTGTGCTAGATGAGCGAACGTCTCTCCACATGCTCATGTTTCAGAGATATGTGTGTGTGAAATCCGTCCTTTACCTAACTTGTTGGGAACACAACGGTTCTTTTCTGTTGCAAACTCCACTCCATAAATATATATGGTGAGGTTCTAGCTCCAACTCTATTTTACATTGAAAACTGCAGGAACTTCAAACCGGCACTAGGAAACAGACTGAGAAATCATAGTAAAATTTTCTCCTGCAACCCGTTCCCTTTGTGCTAGATGAGCGAACGTCTTTCCACATGCTCATATTTGAGAGATATGTGTGTGTGAATGCCGTCCTTTACTTAGCTTGTTGGGAACACAACGGTTCTTTTCATTTGCAAACTCCACTCCATATATATATACGGTGAGGTACTTGCTCCAACACTGTTTTACAGTGAAAACTGCAGGAACTTAAAACCGGCACTAAGAAACAGACCGAGAAACCAGAGGAAAAGTTTCTCCTGCATCCCGTTCCCTTTGTGCTAGATGAACAAACGTCTCTCACGTGATCAGCTGTGAGAGATAAGTGTGTGTGAAAGCCGTCCTTCACTTTGCTTGTTGGGAACACAAAGTTTCTTTTCAGTTGTAATCTCCACTCCATACATATATATGGGGAGGGACTAGCCCCAACCAGCTTTTACAGTGAAAACTGCAGGAACTTCCTACCGGCACTAGGAAACAGACTGAGAACCCAGAGGAAAATTTTCTCCAGCAACCCGTTCGATTTGTGCTAGATGAACGAATATCTCTCCACATGCTCAGTTCTGAGATATAAGGGTATGTGAAAGTCGAACTTCACCTATCTTGTTGGGAAAACAACGGTACTTTTCAGATGCAAACTCCACTCCATACATATATATGGTGAGGTACTAGCTCCAACTCTGTTTTACAGTGATAACTGCAGGAACTTCATACCGGAACTAGGAAACACCCTGAGAATCCATAGTAAAATTTCTCCTAAAACCAGTTCCCTTTGTGTTAGATGGGCAACGTCTCTCCACATGCTCATATTTGAGAGATAATTGTGTGTGAAAGCAGTCCTTCACCTAGTTTTTGTTAACACATAGTATCTTATCAGTTGCAAACTCCACTCCATACATATATATGGGGAGGCACTAGTTCCAACTCGCTTTTACAGTGAAAACTGCAGGAACTTCAAACCGGCAATAGGAAACAAACTGAGAATGCAGAGTAAAAGTTTCTCCAGCAACCCGTTCGTTTTGTGCTAGATGAACGAATATCTGTCCATATGCTCAGTTCTGAGAGATAAGTGTGTGTGAAAGCCTTCCTTCACATAGCTTGTTGAGAACACAAAGTTTCTTCTCAGTTGCAAACTCCACTCCATACATACAAATGGTGAGGTACTAGCTCCAACTCTGTTTTACAGTGAAAACTGCAGGAACTTCCAACCGGCACTAGGAAACAGACTGAGAAACCAGAGTAAATTTTCTCCTGCAAACCGTTCCCTTTCTGCTAGAAGAACGAACTTCTCTCAACATGCTCATTTATGAGAGATAATGGTGTGTGAAGGCCGTCTTTAATATAGCTTGTTGGGAACACAAATATTCTTTTCAGTTGCAAACTCCAGTCCATACATACATATGGGTATGTACTAGCTCCAACTCGGTTTTACAGTGAAAACTGCAGGAACTTAGTAACGACACTAGGAAACAGACTGAGAAACCATAGTAAAAGTTTCCCTTCAACAAGTTCCCTTTGTGATAGATGAGAGAACGTCCCTCCACAGGCTCAGTTCTTAGAGATAAGTGTGTGTGAATGTCGAACTTCACCTATCTTGATGGGAACACAGAATTCTTTTCAGTTGCAAACTCCACTGAATACATTTATATGGGGAGGGACTAGCCCCAACCAGGTTTTACAGTGAAAACTGCAGGAACTTCAAACCGCCACTAGGAAACAGCCTGAAAAACCAGAGTAAAATTTTCTCTTGCAACCAGTTCCCTTTGTGCTAAATGAACGAACGTCTCTCCACTTACTCAGTTGTAAGAGATAAGTGTGTGAAAGCCGAACTTCACCTAGCTTGTTGGGAACACAAAGTTACTTTTCAGTTGCAAACCCCACTCCATACATATGTATGGGGAGGTACTACCTCCAACTCGTTTTACAGCAAAAACTGCAGGAAATTCATACCGGCACTAGGAAACAGACTGAGAAACCATAGTAAAAGTTTCTCCTGCAACCCATTCCCTTTGTGCTAGATGAGCGAACGTCTCTCCACATGCTCATATTTGAGAGATATGTGTGTGTGAATGCCGTCCTTTACATAGCTTGTTTGGAACACAAAGTTACTTTTCAGTTGCAAACTCCACTGATTACACATATATTGGGAGGTACTATCTCCAACTCGTTTTTACAGTGAATACTGCAGGAAATTCAAAGCGGCACTAAGAAAAAGACTGAGAAACTAGAGGAAAAGTTTCTCCTGCAACCCGTTCCTTTGTGCTTGATGAGCGAACGTCTCTCCACATGCTCATGTTTCAGAGATATGTGTGTGTGAAATCCGTCCTTCATTTTGCTTGTTGGGAACACAAAGTTTCTTTTCAATTGCAAACACTATTCCATAAATATATATGGGGAGGGACTAGCCCCAACCAGTTTTTACAGTGAAAACTGCAGGAACTTCAAACCGCCACTAGGAAACAGACTGAGAATCCAGAGTAAAAGTTTCTCCTGCAACCCGTTCACTTTGTGCTAAATGAACGAACGTCTCTCCACTTGCTTAGTTGTGAGAGATAAGTGGGTGAAATCCATCCTTCACCTAGCTTGTTTTAAACACCAAGTTACTTTTCAGTTGCAAACTCCACTCCATACATATATATGGGGAGGTACTACATCCAACTCGGTTTACAGTGAAAACGGCAGGAACTTCATACAGGCACTAGGAAACACACTGAGAAACCATAGTAATAGTTTCTCCTGCAACCCGTTCCCTTTGTGCTAGATGAGCGAACGTCTCTCCACATGCTCATGTTTCAGAGATATGTGTGTGTGAAATCCGTCCTTTACCTAACTTGTTGGGAACACAACGGTTCTTTTCTGTTGCAAACTCCACTCCATAAATATATATGGTGAGGTTCTAGCTCCAACTCTATTTTACATTGAAAACTGCAGGAACTTCAAACCGGCACTAGGAAACAGACTGAGAAATCATAGTAAAATTTTCTCCTGCAACCCGTTCCCTTTGTGCTAGATGAGCGAACGTCTTTCCACATGCTCATATTTGAGAGATATGTGTGTGTGAATGCCGTCCTTTACTTAGCTTGTTGGGAACACAACGGTTCTTTTCATTTGCAAACTCCACTCCATATATATATACGGTGAGGTACTTGCTCCAACACTGTTTTACAGTGAAAACTGCAGGAACTTAAAACCGGCACTAAGAAACAGACCGAGAAACCAGAGGAAAAGTTTCTCCTGCATCCCGTTCCCTTTGTGCTAGATGAACAAACGTCTCTCACGTGATCAGCTGTGAGAGATAAGTGTGTGTGAAAGCCGTCCTTCACTTTGCTTGTTGGGAACACAAAGTTTCTTTTCAGTTGTAATCTCCACTCCATACATATATATGGGGAGGGACTAGCCCCAACCAGCTTTTACAGTGAAAACTGCAGGAACTTCCTACCAGCATTAGGAAACAGACTGAGAAACCAGAGGAAAATTTTCTCCAGCAACCAGTTCGATTTGTGCTAGATGAACGAATATCTCTCCACATGCTCAGTTCTGAGATATAAGGGTATGTGAAAGTCGAACTTCACCTATCTTGTTGGGAAAACAACGGTACTTTTCAGATGCAAACTCCACTCCATACATATATATGGTGAGGTACTAGCTCCAACTCTGTTTTACAGTGATAACTGCAGGAACTTCATACCGGAACTAGGAAACACCCTGAGAATCCATAGTAAAATTTCTCCTAAAACCAGTTCCCTTTGTGTTAGATGGGCAACGTCTCTCCACATGCTCATATTTGAGAGATAATTGTGTGTGAAAGCCGTCCTTCACCTAGTTTTTGTTAACACATAGTATCTTATCAGTTGCAAACTCCACTCCATACATATATATGGGGAGGCACTAGTTCCAACTCGCTTTTACAGTGAAAACTGCAGGAACTTCAAACCGGCAATAGGAAAACAAACTGAGAATGCAGAGTAAAAGTTTCTCCAGCAACCCGTTCGTTTTGTGCTAGATGAACGAATATCTGTCCATATGCTCAGTTCTGAGAGATAAGTGTGTGTGAAAGCCTTCCTTCACATAGCTTGTTGAGAACACAAAGTTTCTTCTCAGTTGCAAACTCCACTCCATACATATATATGGTGAGGTACTAGCTCCAACTCTGTTTTACAGTGAAAACTGCAGGAACTTCCAACCGGCACTAGGAAACAGACTGAGAAACCAGAGTAAATTTTCTCCTGCAAACCGTTCCCTTTCTGCTAGAAGAACGAACGTCTCTCCACATGCTCATTTATGAGAGATAATGGTGTGTGAAGGCCGTCTTTAATATAGCTTGTTGGGAACACAAATATTCTTTTCAGTTGCAAACTCCAGTCCATACATACATATGGGGATGTACTAGCTCCAACTCGGTTTTACAGTGAAAACTGCAGGAACTTAGTACCGACACTAGGAAACAGACTGAGAAACCATAGTAAAAGTTTCCCTTCAACAAGTTCCCTTTGTGATAGATGAGAGAACGTCCCTCCACAGGCTCAGTTCTTAGAGATAAGTGTGTGTGAATGTCGAACTTCACCTATCTTTATGGGAACACAGAATTCTTTTCAGTTGCAAACTCCACTGAATACATTTATATGGGGAGGGACTAGCCCCAACCAGGTTTTACAGTGAAAACTGCGGGAACTTCAAACCGCCACTAGGAAACAGCCTGAAAAACCAGAGTAAAATTTTCTCTTGCAACCAGTTCTCTTTGTGCTAAATGAACGAACGTCTCTCCACTTACTCAGTTGTAAGAGATAAGTGTGTGAAAGCCGAACTTCACCTAGCTTGTTGGGAACACAAAGTTACTTTTCAGTTGCAAACCCCACTCCATACATATGTATGGGGAGGTACTACCTCCAACTCGTTTTACAGCAAAAACTGCAGGAAATTCATACCGGCACTAGGAAACAGACTGAGAAACCATAGTAAAAGTTTCTCCTGCAACCCATTCCCTTTGTGCTAGATGAGCGAACGTCTCTCCACATGCTCATATTTGAGAGATATGTGTGTGTGAATGCCGTCCTTTACATAGCTTGTTTGGAACACAAAGTTACTTTTCAGTTGCAAACTCCACTGATTACACATATATTGGGAGGTACTATCTCCAACTCGTTTTTACAGTGAATACTGCAGGAAATTCAAAGCGGCACTAAGAAAAAGACTGAGAAACTAGAGGAAAAGTTTCTCCTGCAACCCGTTCCCTTTGTGCTTGATGAGCGAACGTCTCTCCACATGCTCATGTTTCAGAGATATGTGTGTGTGAAATCCGTCCTTCATTTTGCTTGTTGGGAACACAAAGTTTCTTTTCAATTGCAAACACTATTCCATAAATATATATGGGGAGGGACTAGCCCCAACCAGTTTTTACAGTGAAAACTGCAGGAACTTCAAACCGCCACTAGGAAACAGACTGAGAATCCAGAGTAAAAGTTTCTCCTGCAACCCGTTCACTTTGTGCTAAATGAACGAACGTCTCTCCACTTGCTTAGTTGTGAGAGATAAGTGGGTGAAATCCATCCTTCACCTAGCTTGTTTTAAACACCAAGTTACTTTTCAGTTGCAAACTCCACTCCATACATATATATGGGGAGGTACTACATCCAACTCGGTTTACAGTGAAAACGGCAGGAACTTCATACAGGCACTAGGAAACACACTGAGAAACCATAGTAATAGTTTCTCCTGCAACCCATTCCCTTTGTGCTAGATGAGCGAACGTCTCTCCACATGCTCATGTTTCAGAGATATGTGTGTGTGAAATCCGTCCTTTACCTAACTTGTTGGGAACACAACGGTTCTTTTCTGTTGCAAACTCCACTCCATAAATATATATGGTGAGGTTCTAGCTCCAACTCTATTTTACATTGAAAACTGCAGGAACTTCAAACCGGCACTAGGAAACAGACTGAGAAATCATAGTAAAATTTTCTCCTGCAACCCGTTCCCTTTGTGCTAGATGAGCGAACGTCTTTCCACATGCTCATATTTGAGAGATATGTGTGTGTGAATGCCGTCCTTTACTTAGCTTGTTGGGAACACAACGGTTCTTTTCATTTGCAAACTCCACTCCATACATATATACGGTGAGGTACTTGCTCCAACACTGTTTTACAGTGAAAACTGCAGGAACTTAAAACCGGCACTAAGAAACAGACCGAGAAACCAGAGGAAAAGTTTCTCCTGCATCCCGTTCCCTTTGTGCTAGATGAACAAACGTCTCTCACGTGATCAGCTGTGAGAGATAAGTGTGTGTGAAAGCCTTCCTTCACTTTGCTTGATGGGAACACAAAGTTTCTTTTCAGTTGTAATCTCCACTCCATACATATATATGGGGAGGGACTAGCCCCAACCAGCTTTTACAGTGAAAACTGCAGGAACTTCCTACCAGCATTAGGAAACAGACTGAGAAACCAGAGGAAAATTTTCTCCAGCAACCAGTTCGATTTGTGCTAGATGAACGAATATCTCTCCACATGCTCAGTTCTGAGATATAAGGGTATGTGAAAGTCGAACTTCACCTATCTTGTTGGGAAAACAACGGTACTTTTCAGATGCAAACTCCACTCCATACATATATATGGTGAGGTACTAGCTCCAACTCTGTTTTACAGTGATAACTGCAGGAACTTCATACCGGAACTAGGAAACACCCTGAGAATCCATAGTAAAATTTCTCCTAAAACCAGTTCCCTTTGTGTTAGATGGGCAACGTCTCTCCACATGCTCATATTTGAGAGATAATTGTGTGTGAAAGCCGTCCTTCACCTAGTTTTTGTTAACACATAGTATCTTATCAGTTGCAAACTCCACTCCATACATATATATGGGGAGGCACTAGTTCCAACTCGCTTTTACAGTGAAAACTGCAGGAACTTCAAACCGGCAATAGGAAACAAACTGAGAATGCAGAGTAAAAGTTTCTCCAGCAACCCGTTCGTTTTGTGCTAGATGAACGAATATCTGTCCATATGCTCAGTTCTGAGAGATAAGTGTGTGTGAAAGCCTTCCTTCACATAGCTTGTTGAGAACACAAAGTTTCTTCTCAGTTGCAAACTCCACTCCATACATATATATGGTGAGGTACTAGCTCCAACTCTGTTTTACAGTGAAAACTGCAGGAACTTCCAACCGGCACTAGGAAACAGACTGAGAAACCAGAGTAAATTTTCTCCTGCAAACCGTTCCCTTTCTGCTAGAAGAACGAACGTCTCTCCACATGCTCATTTATGAGAGATAATGGTGTGTGAAGGCCGTCTTTAATATAGCTTGTTGGGAACACAAATATTCTTTTCAGTTGCAAACTCCAGTCCATACATACATATGGGGATGTACTAGCTCCAACTCGGTTTTACAGTGAAAACTGCAGGAACTTAGTACCGACACTAGGAAACAGACTGAGAAACCATAGTAAAAGTTTCCCTTCAACAAGTTCCCTTTGTGATAGATGAGAGAACGTCCCTCCACAGGCTCAGTTCTTAGAGATAAGTGTGTGTGAATGTCGAACTTCACCTATCTTGATGGGAACACAGAACTCTTTTCAGTTGCAAAATCCACTGAATACATTTATATGTGGAGGTACTAGCTCTGAATCTGTTTTATAGTGAAAACTGCAGGAATTTCAAACCGAAACTAGGAAACAGACTGAGAAACCAGAGGAAAAATTTCTCAGCAACCCGTTCCTTTTGTGCTAGATGAACGAATATCTCTCCACATGCTCAGTTCTGAGAGATAAGTGTGTGTGAAAGCCGAACTTCACCTATCTTGTTGGGAACACAAAATTACTTCTCAGTTACAAACTCCACTGATTACACATATATTGGGAGGTACTAGCTCCAACTCGGTTTTACAGTGAAAACTGCAGGAACTTCAAAGCGGCACTAGGAAAAAGACTGAGAAAATAGAGGAAAAGTTTCTCCTGCAACCAGTTCGTTTTGTGCTAGATGAACGAACGCTTCTCCACATGCTAAGTTGTGAGAGATAAGTGATGTAAAATCCGCCCTTCACCTAGATTTTTGGGAACACAAAGTTTCTTTTTAGTTGCAAACTGCGCTCCATACATACATATGGGGAATTACTAGCTCCAGCTCGGTTTTACAGTGAAAAATGCAGGAAATTCAAACCGACACTAGGAAACAGACTGAGAAACCAGAGTAAAAGTTCCTCCTGCAACAAATTCCCTTGTGCTAGATGAACAAAAGTCTCTCCATATGGTCAGTTTTGAGAGATAATTGTGTGTGAAAGCCTTCCTTCACATAGCTTTTTGAGAACACAAAGTTTCTTCTCAGTTGCAAATTCCACTCCATACATATATATGGTGAGGTACTAGCTCCAACTATGTTTTACAGTGAAACTGAAGGAACTTCCAACCGGCAGTAGGAAACAGACTGAGAAAACAGAGTAAATTTTCTCCTGCATCCCGTTCCCTTTGTGTTACATGAACGAACGTCTCTCACGTGCTCAGTTGTGAGAGATAAGTGTGTTTGAAGCCGTCCTTCAGTTTGCTTGTTGGGAACACCAAGTATCTTTTCAGTAGCAAACTCCACTCCATACATATATATGGGGAGGCACTAGCCCCAACCAGGTTTTACAGTGAAAACTGCAGGAACTTCAAACCGCCACTAGGAAACAGACTGTGAAACCAGAGTAAAAGGTTCTCCTGCAACCCGTTCCCATTCTGCTAAATGAAAGAACGTCTCTCCACTTGCTCAGTTGTGAGAGGTAAGTGTGTGAAAGCCGTACTTCATCTAGCTTGTTGGGAACACAAAGTTACTTTTCAGTTGCAAACTCCAATTCATACATATATATGGGGAGGTAAAACCTCCAACACGGTTTACAGTGAAATCTGCAGGAACTTCATACCGGCACTAGGAAATAGACTGAGAAACCACAGTAAAAGTTTCTCCCGCAACCCGTTCCCTTTGTGCTAGATGAGCGAACGTCTCTCCACATGCTCATATTTGAGTGATATGTGTGTGTGAAAGCCGTCCTTTACCTAGCTTGATGGGAACACAAAGTTTCTTCTCAGTTGCAAACTCCACTCCATACATATATATGGTGAGGTAGTAGCTCCAACTCTGTTTTAAAGTGAAAACTGCAGGAACTTCCAACCGGCACTAGGAAACAGACTGAGAAACCAGAGTATATTTTCTCCTGCATCAAGTTCCCTTTGTGCTAGATGAACGAACGTCTCTCACGTGCTAAGTTTTGAGAGATAAGTGTGTGTGAAAGCCGTCCTGCAATTTGCTTGTTGGGAACACAAAGTTTCTTTTCAGTTGCAATCTCCACTCTATACATATATATGGGGAGGTACTAGCCCCAACCAAGTTTTACAGTGAAAACTGCAGGAAATTCAAACCGCCACTAGGAAACAGCCTGAAAAACCAGAGTAAAATTTTCTCTTGCAACCAGTTCCATTTTTTGCTAAATGAACGAACGACTCTCCACTTACTCAGTTGTGAGGGATAAGTGTGTGAAAGCCGAACTTCACCTAGCTTGTTGGGAACACAAAGTTACTTTTCAGTTGCAAACCCATCTCCATACATTTATATGGGGAGGTACTGCCTCCAACTCAGTTTACAGTGAAAACTGCAGGAACTTCATAACAGCACTAGGATACAGACTGAGAAACCATAGTAATATTTTCTCCTGCAACCCGTTCCCTTTGTGCTAGATGAGTGAACGTCTCTCCACATGCTCATATTTGAGAGATATGTGTTTGTGAAAGCCGTCTTTAGGTATCTTGTTAGGAATACAAAGGTTCTTTTCAGTTGCAAACTCCACTCCATAAATATCTATGGTGAGGTTCTAGCTCCAACTCTGTTTTACAGTGAAAACTGCAGGAACTTCAAACCGGCACTAGGAAACAGACTGAGAAACCAGAGTAAAAGTTTCTCCTGCAACCCGTTCCCTTTTTGCTAAATGAACGAACGGCTCTCCACTTACTCAGTTGTGAGAGATATGTGTGTGAAAGCCATCATTCACCTAGCTTGTTTTGAACACCAAGTTACTTTTAAGATGCAAACTCCACTCCATACTTATATATGGGGAGTTACTACCTCCAACTTGGTTTACAGTGAAAACTTCAGGTACTAAATACCGGCACTAGGAAACAGACTGAGAAACCACAGTAAAAGTCTCTCCTGCAACCCGTTCACTTTGTGCTAGATGAGCGAATGTTTCTCCACATGCTCATAATTGAGAGATATGTTTCTGTGAATGCCGACCTTTACCTATTTTGTTGGGAACACAAAGTTTCTTCTCAGTTGCAAACTCCACTCCATACATATATATGGTGAGGTACTAGCTCCAACTCTGTTTTACAGTGAAAACTGCAGGAACTTCCAACCGGCACTAGGAAACAGACTGAGAAACCAGAGTAAAGTTTCTCCTGCATCCCGTTCCCTTTGTGCTAGATGAACGAACGTCTCTCACGTGCTCATTTGTGAGAGATAATTGTGTGTGAAAGTCGTCCTTCATTTTGCTTGTTGGGAACACAAAGTTTCTTTTCAATTGCAATCTCTATTCCATATATATATATGGGGAGGGACTAGCCCCAACCAAGGTTGTACAGTGAAAACTGCAGGAACTTCAAACAGCCACTAGGAAACAGACTGAGAATCCAGAGTAATAGTTACACCTGCAAACCGTTCCCTTTGTGCTAAATGAACGAACGTCTCTCCACTTACTCAGTTGTGAGAGATAAGTGTGTGAAAGCCGTATTTCACCTAGCTTGTTGGGAACACAATGTTACTTTTCAGTTGCAAACTCCACTGAATACACATATATTGGGAGGTACTATCTCCAACTCGTTTTTACAGTGAATACTGCAGGAAAATCAAAGCGGCACTAAGAAAAAGCCTGAGAAACTAGAGTAATATTTCTCCTGCAACGCGTTCCCTTGTACTAGATGAACAAATGTCTCTACACATGGTCAGTTTTGAGGATAATTGTGTGTGAAAGCCTTCCTTCACATAGCTTGTTGAGAACACAAAGTTTCTTCTCAGTTGCAAAATCCACTCCATACATATATATGGTGAGGTACTAGCTTCAACTCTGTTTTACAGTGAAAAATGCAGGAACTTCCAACCGGCACTAGGAAACAGACTGAGAAACCAGAGTAAATATTCCCCTGCATCCCGTTCCCTTTGTGCTAGATGAACGAACGTCTCTCAGCTGATCAGTTGTGAGAGATAAGTGTGTGTGAAAGCCGTCCTTCATTTTGCTTATTGGGAACACAAAGTTTCTTTTCAATTGCAAACACTATTCCATACATATATATGGGGAGGGACTAGCCCCAAACAGGTTTTACAGTGAAAACTGCAGGAACTTCAAACCGCCACTTGGAAAAAGACTGAGAATCCAGAGTAAATGTTTCTCCTGCAACCCGTTTACCTTTGTGCTAAATGAACGAACGTCTCTCCGCTGTCTCATTTGTGAGAGAGAAGTGGGTGAAATCCATCCTTCACCTAGGTTGTTTTGAACACCAAATTACTTTTCAGTTGCAAACTCCACTCCATACATATATATGGGGAGGTACTACCTCCAACTCGGTTTATAGTGAAAACGGCAGGAACTTCATACCGGCACTAGGAAACACACTGAGAAACTATAGTAAAAGTTTCTCCTGCAACCCGTTCGCTTTGTGCTAGATGAGCGAACGTCTCTCCACATGCTCATATTTGAGAGATATGTGTGTGTGAAAGCCGTCCTTTACCTAGCTTGTTGGGAACACAACGGTTCTTTTCAGTTGCAAACTCCGCTCCATAAATATATATGGTGAGGTTCTAGCTCCAACTCTATTTTACAGTGAAAACTGCAGGAACTTCCAACCGGCAATAGTAAACAGAATGAGAAACCATAGTAAAATTTTCTCCTGCAACACTTTCCCATTGTGCTAGATGAGCGAACTTCTTTCCACATGCTCATATTTGAGAGATATCTGTCTGTGAAAGCCGTCCTTTAGTTAGCTTGTTGGGAATACAACGGTTCTTTTCAGTTGCAAACTCCACTCCATAAATATATATGGTGAGGTTCTAGTTCCAAATCTATTTTACAGTGAAAACTGCAGGAACTTCAAACCGGTTCTAGGAAACAGACAGAGAAACCAAGGAAAAATTTCTCCAGCAACCCGTTCGTTTTTTGCTAGATGAACGAATATCTGTCCATATGCTCAGTTCTGAGAGATAAGTGTGTGTGAAAGCCTTCCTTCACATAGCTTGTTGAGAACACAAAGTTTCTTCTCAGTTGCAAACTCCACTCCATACATATATATGGTGAGGTACTAGCTCCAACTCTGTTTTACAGTGAAAACTGCAGGAACTTCCAACCGGCACTAGGAAACAGACTGAGAAACCAGAGTAAATTTTCTCCTGCATCCCGTTCCTTTGTGCTAGATGAACGAACGTCTCTCATGTGATCATTTGTGAGAGATTAGTGTGTGTGAAAGCCTTCCTTCATTTTGCTTGTTGGGAACACAAACTTTCTTTAAGTTGCAAACTCCACTCCATACATATATATGGGAAGGGACTAGCCCCAACCAGGTTTTACAGTGACAACTGCAGGAACTTCAAACCGCCACTAGGAAACAGACTGAGAAAACGGAGTAAAGGTTTCCTGCAACCCGTTCCCATTGTGCTAAATGAACGAACGTCTCTCCACTTGCTCAGATGTGAGAGATAAGTGTGTGAAAGCCATCCTTCACCTACCTTGATTGAACACCAAGTTACTTTTCTGTTGCAAACCCCACTCCATACATATATATGGGGAGGTACTACCTCCAACTTGGTTTACATTGAAAACTGCAGGAACTTAATACATGCACTAGGAAACAGACTGAGAAACCACAGAAAAGTTTCCCCTGCAACCCGTTCACTTTGTGCTAGATGAGCGAATGTCTCTTCACATGCTCATATTTGAGAGATATTTGTGTGTGAAAGCCGTCCTTTACCTAGCTTGTTGGGAACACAAAGTTTCTTCTCAGTTCCAAATTCCACTCCGTACATATATATGGTGAGGTACAAGCTCCAACTCTCTTTTACAGTGAAAACTGCAGGAACTTCCAACCGGCACTAGCAAACAGACTGAGAAACTAGAGTAAAATTTCTCCTGCATCCCGTTCCCTTTGTGCTAGATGAAAGAACGTCTCTCACTTGCTGATTTGTGAGAGATAAGTGTGTGTGAAAGCCGTCCTTCAAATTGATTGTTGGGAACACAAATTTTCTTTTCAGTTGCAATCTCCATTCCATACATATATATGGGGAGGGACTAGCCACAACCAGGTTTTACAGTGAAAACTGCAGGAACTTCAAACCGCCACTAGTAAACAGACTGAGAAACCAGAGTAAAAGTTTGTCCTGCAACCCGTTCCCTTTGTGCTAATGAACGAACGTCTCTCCACTTGCTCAGTTGTGAGAGATAAGTGTGTGAAAGCCATCCTTCACCTACCTTGATTGAACACCAAGTTACTTTTCTGTTGCAAACCCCACTCCATACATATATATGGGGAGGTACTACCTACAACTCGGTTTACATTGAAAACTGCAGGAACTTAATACATGCACTAGGAAACAGACTGAGAAACCACAGAAAAGTTTCCCCTGCAAACCGTTCACTTTGTGCTAGATGAGCGACTGTCTCTTCACATGCTCATATTTGAGAGATATTTGTGTGTGAAAGCCGTCCTTTACCTAGCTTGTTGGGAACACAAAGTTTCTTCTCAGTTCCAAATTCCACTCCGTACATATATATGGTGAGGTACAAGCTCCAACTCTCTTTTACAGTGAAAACTGCAGGAACTTCCAACCGGCACTAGCAAACAGACTGAGAAACTAGAGTAAAATTTCTCCTGCATCCCGTTCCCTTTGTGCTAGATGAAAGAACGTCTCTCACTTGCTGATTTGTGAGAGATAAGTGTGTGTGAAAGCCGTCCTTCAAATTGCTTGTTGGGAACACAAATTTTCTTTTCAGTTGCAATCTCCATTCCATACATATATATGGGGAGGGACTAGCCACAACCAGGTTTTACAGTGAAAACTGCAGGAACTTCAAACCGCCACTAGTAAACAGACTGAGAAACCAGAGTAAAAGTTTGTCCTGCAACCCGTTCCCTTTGTGCTAATGAACGAACGTCTCTCCACTTACTCTGTTGTGAGAGATAAGTGTGTGAAAGCCGTCCTTCAACTAGCTTGTGGGGAACACAAAGTTTCTTTTCAGTTTCAATCCCCACTCCATACATATGTATGGGGAGGTACTACCTCCAAATCATTTTACAGCGAAAACTGCAAGAACTTCATACCGGCACTAGGAAACAGATTGAGAAACCATAGTAAAATTTTCTCCTGCAACACGTTCCCTTTGTGCTAGATGAGCGAACGTCTCTCCACATGCTCATATTTGAGATATATGTGTGTGTGAAATCCGTCCTTTACTTTGCTTGTTGGGAACACAACGGTTCTTTTCAGTTGCAAACTCCACTCCATACATATATATGGTGAGGTACTAGCTCCAACACTATTTTACAATGAAAACTGCAGGAACTTCAAACCGGCACTAGGAAACAGACTGAGAAACCAGAGGAAAATTTTCTCAGGCAACCCATTCATTTTGTGCTAGATGAACGAATATCTCTCCACATGCTCTGTTCTGAGGGATAAGTGTGTGTGAAAGCCGAACTTCACCTATCTTGTTGGGAACACAAAGTTTCTTTTAAGTTGCAAACTCCACTGAATACATATATATTGGGGGGTACTAGCTCCAACTCGATTTTACAGTGAAAACTGCAGGAACTTCAAAGCGGCACTAGGAAAAAGACTGAGGAACCAGAGGAAAAGTTTCTACTGCAGCCCATTCCCTTTGTGCTAGATGAACGAACGCTTCTCCACATGCTCAGTTGTGAGAGATAAATGTGTGAGAAAGCAGCCCTTCACTAGCTTGTTGGGGACACAAAGTTTCTTTTCAGTTGCAAACTCCACTCTATATGTCTATATGGGGTGGTAGTAGCTCCAAAACTGTTTTACAGTGAAAACTGCAGGAACTTCAAACCGGCACTAGGAAACAGACTGAGAAATCAGAGTAAATGTTTCCCCTGCAACCCATTCCCTTTGTGATAGATGAACGAACGTCTCTCCACATGCTCAGTTCTGAGAGATAAGTGTGTGTGAAAGCCGTCCTTCACGTAGAATGTTGGGAACAAAAAGTTACTTTTCAGTTGCAAACCCCACTCCATATATATATATGGGGAGGTACAATCTCCAACTCGTTTTACAGTGAAAACTGCAGGAACTTTATACCGGAACTAGGAAACAGACTGAGAATCCTTAGTAAAATTTTCTCCTGCAACCCGTTCCCTTTGAGTTACATGAGCGAACGTTTCTCCATATGCTCATATTTAAGGTGAAATTGTGTGTGAAAGCCGTCCTTCACCTAGGTTGTTGGGAACACAACGGTTCTTTTCAGTTGCAAACTCCACTCCATACATATATTGGGGAGGTACTAGCTCCAACCAGGTTTTACAGTGATAAATGCAGGAAATTCTAACCGCCACTAGGAAAGATACTGTGTAACCAGAGTAAAAGTTTCTCCTGCAACCCGTTCCCTTTTTGCCAGCTGAACGAAAGTCTCTAAACATGCTCAGATGTGAGAGATAATTGTGTGTGAAAGCTGTACTACAACTAGCTTTTTGGGAACACATAGTATCTTATCAGATGCATAATCCAATCCATACATATATATGGTTAGATACTTGCTCCAACTCTGTTTTACAGTGAAAACTGCAGGAACTTCACACCGGCACAAGGAAACACCCTGAGAAACCGTAGTAAAAGTTGCTCCTGCAACCCGTTCCCTTTGTGTTAGGTGAGCAAAGTCTCTTCACATGCTCATATTTGAGAGATAAGTGTGTGTGAAAGCCGTCCTTCACCTAGCTTGTTGGGAACACAACGGTTCTTTTCAGTTGCATACTCCACTCCATACATATATATGGGGAGGTACAAGCTCCAACTCGGTTTTAAAGTGAAAACTGCGGGAAATCAAACCGGCACTAGGAAACACACTGAGAAACCTGAGGAAAAGTTTCCCTGTAAATCGTTCCTTTTGTGCTAGATGAACGAAATCCTATCCACATGCTCAGTTGTGAGGGTTATGTGTGTGTGAAAGCCGTCCTTCACTTAGCTTGTTGGGAACACAAAGTTTCTTTTCAGTTGCCAAATCCACTAGATACATATATATGGCGAGGTACTAGCTCCAACACGGTTTTACAGTGAAAACTGCTGGAACTTCAAAACGGCACCACGAAACAGACTGAGAAGCCAGAGAATAGTTTCACCTGCATCTCATTCCCTTTGTGCTAGATTAAAGAAAGTCTCTCCACATGCTCAGTTCTGAGAGATAAGTGTGTGTTTAAGCCGTCCTTCACCTAGCTTTTTGGGAACACAAAGGTTCTTATCAGTTGCAAACTCCACTCCATACATACATAAGGGGAGGCACTAGTTCCAACACGCTTTTACAGTGAAAACTGCTGGAACTTCAAACCGGCACTAGGAAACAGACTGAGAAATCAGAGTAAATATTTCAGCTGCAACCCATTTCCATTGTGATAGATGAACGAAAGTCTTTCCACATGCTCAGTTGTGAGAGATATGTGTGTGTGAAAGCCGTTCTTCACCTAGGTTTTTGGGAACACAAAGTTACTATTCAGTTGCAAAACCCACTCCATACATATATATGGGGAGGTACTAGCTCCAACTCGCTTTTACATTGAAAACTGCAGGAACTTCAAACCGGCACTAGGAAACAGACTGAGAAATCAGAGTAAATGTTTCCCCTGCAACCCATTCCCTTTGTGATAGATGAACGAACTTCTCTCCACATGCTCAGTTCTGAGAGATAAGTGTGTGTGAAAGCCGTCCTTCACGTAGAATGTTGGGAACAAAAAGTTACTTTTCAGTTGCAAACCCCACTCCATATATATATATGGGGAGGTACAATCTCCAACTCGTTTTACAGTGAAAACTGCAGGAACTTCATACCGGAACTAGGAAACAGACTGAGAATCCTTAGTAAAATTTTCTCCTGCAACCCGTTCCCTTTGTGTTACATGAGCGAACGTTTCTCCATATGCTCATATTTAAGGTGAAATTGTGTGTGAAAGCCGTCCTTCACCTAGGTTGTTGGGAACACAACGGTTCTTTTCAGTTGCAAACTCCACTCCATACATATATTGGGGAGGTACTAGCTCCAACCAGGTTTTACAGTGATAAATGCAGGAAATTCTAACCGCCACTAGGAAAGATACTGTGTAACCAGAGTAAAAGTTTCTCCTGCAACCCGTTCCCTTTTTGCCAGCTGAACGAAAGTCTCTAAACATGCTCAGATGTGAGAGATAATTGTGTGTGAAAGCCGTACTACAACTAGCTTTTTGGGAACACATAGTATCTTATCAGATGCATAATCCAATCCATACATATATATGGTTAGATACTTGCTCCAACTCTGTTTTACAGTGAAAACTGCAGGAACTTCACACCGGCACAAGGAAACACCCTGAGAAACCGTAGTAAAAGTTGATCCTGCCACCCGTTCCCTTTGTGTTAGGTGAGCAAAGTCTCTCCACATGCTCATATTTGAGAGATAAGTGTGTGTGAAAGCCGTCCTTCACCTAGCTTGTTGGGAACACAACGGTTCTTTTCAGTTGCATACTCCACTCCATACATATATATGGGGAGGTACAAGCTCCAACTCGGTTTTAAAGTGAAAACTGCGGGAAATCAAACCGGCACTAGGAAACACACTGAGAAACCTGAGGAAAAGTTTCCCTGTAAATCGTTCCTTTTGTGCTAGATGAACGAAATCCTATCCACATGATCAGTTGTGAGAGTTCTGTGTGTGTGAAAGCCGTCCTTCACTTAGCTTGTTGGGAACACAAAGTTTCTTTTCAGTTGCCAAATCCACTAGATACATATATATGGCGAGGTACTAGCTCCAACACGGTTTTACAGTGAAAACTGCTGGAACTTCAAAACGGCACCACGAAACAGACTGAGAAGCCAGAGAATAGTTTCACCTGCATCTCGTTCCCTTTGTGCTAGATTAAAGAAAGTCTCTCCACATGCTCAGTTCTGAGAGATAAGTGTGTGTTTAAGCCGTCCTTCACCTAGCTTTTTGGGAACACAAAGGTTCTTATCAGTTGCAAACTCCACTCCATACATACATAAGGGGAGGCACTAGTTCCAACATGCTTTTACAGTGAAAACTGCTGGAACTTCAAACCGGCACTAGGAAACAGACTGAGAAATCAGAGTAAATATTTCAGCTGCAACCCATTTCCATTGTGATAGATGAACGAAAGTCTTTCCACATGCTCAGTTGTGAGAGATATGTGTGTGTGAAAGCCATTCTTCACCTAGGTTATTGGGAACACAAAGTTACTATTCAGTTGCAAAACCCACTCCATACATATATATGGGGAGGTACTAGCTCCAACTCGCTTTTACATTGAAAACTGCAGGAACTTAATACCGGAACTAGGAAACAGACTGAGAAACCATAGTAAAACTTTCTCCTGCCAGCCGTTCCTTTGTGTTACATGAGCGAACGTCTCCTCCATGATCATATTTAAGGTGTAATTGTGTGTGAAAACCGTCCTTCACCTAGGTTGTTGGAAACACAATGGTTCTTTTCAGTTGCAAACCCCAATCCATACATATATTTGGGAGGTACTAGCTCCAACCAGGTTTTACAGTGAAAACTGCAGGAACTTCAAACCGCCACTAGGAAACAGACTGAGATACCAGAGTAAAAGTTTCTCCTGCAACCCTTTCCCTTTGTGCTAAATGAAAGAATGTCTCTCCACTTGCACAGTTGTGAGAGATAAGTGTGTGAAAGCCATCCTTCACTTAGCTTGTTGGGAACACAAAGTTACTTTTCAGTTGCAAACACCACTCCATACATATATATGGTGAGGTAATACCTCCGACTCGGTTTACAGTGAAAACTGCAGGAACTTCATGCCGGCACTAGGAAACATAATGAGAAACCATAGTAAATGTTTCTCCTGAAACCCGTTCCCTTTGTGCTAGATGAGCGAACGTCTCTCCACATGCTCATATTTGAGATATATGTGTGTGTGAAAGCCGTGCTTTACTTAGCTTCTTGGGAACACAACGGTTCTTTTCAGTTGCAAACTCCACTCCATACATATATATGGTGAGGTACTAGCTCCAACTCTGTTTTACAGTGAAAACTGCAGGAACTTCAAACCGGCACTAGGCAACAGACTGAGATACCAGAGGAAAATTTTGTCCAGCAACCCATTCATTTTGTGCTAGATGAACGAATATCTCTCCACATGCTCAATTCTGAGAGATAAGTGTGTGTGAAATCCGAACTTCACATATCTTGTTGGGAACCCAAAGTTTCTTTTCAGTTGCAAACTCCACTGAATACATATATATTGGTGGGTACTAGCTCCAACTCTGTTTTACAGTGAAAACTGCAGGAACTTCAAAGCGGCACTAGGAAAAATACTGAGGAACCAGAGGAAAAGTTTCTACTGCAACCCATTCCCTTTGTGCTAGATGAACGAACGGTTCTCCACATGCTCAGTTGTGAGAGATAAATGTGAATGAAAGCCGTCCTTCACCTAGCTTGTTGGGGACACAAAGTTTCTTTTCAGTTGCAAACTCCACTGTATATGACTATAATGGGAGGTAGTAGCTCCAAAACTGTTTTACAAGAAAACTGCAGGAACTTCCACCCGGCACTAGGAAAAAGACTGAGAAATCAGAGTAAATGTTTCTCCTGCAACACATTCCATTTGTGATAGATGAACGAACGTCTCTCCACATGCTCAGTTGTGAGAGATATGTGTGTGTGAAAGCCGTCCTTCATCTAGCTTGTTGGGAACACAAAGTTACTTTTATGTTGCTAACCCCACTCCATAAATATATATGGGGAGGTACAAGCTCCAACTCGTTTTACAGTGATAACTGCAGGAAATTCATACCGGAACTAGGAAACAGACTGAGAAATCATAGTAAAAATTTCTCCTGCAATTCGTTCCCTTTGTGTTACATGAGCGAACGTCTCTCCACATGCTCATATTTAAGGTGTAATTGTGTGTGAAAACCGTCCTTCACCTAGGTTGTTGGGAACACAACGGTTCTTTTCAGTTGCAAACTCCACTCCATACATATATTGGGGAGGTACTAGCTTCAACCAGGTTTTACAGTGATAACTGCAGGAACTTCAAAAAGCCACTAGGAAAGAGACTGAGTATCCAGAGTAAAAGTTTCCCCTCAACCCATTCCCATTTTGCTACATGAATGAAAGTCTCTCAACATGCTCAGTTGTGAGAGATAAGTGTGTGTGAAAGCCATACTACACCTAGATTGTTGGGAACTCAAAGTATCTTTTCAGATGAAATATCCACTCCATACATATAAATGGTGAGGTACTAGCTCCAACTCTGTTTTACAATGAAAACTGCAGGAATATCATACCGGCACTAGGAAACACCCTGAGAAATCATAGAAAATGTTTCTCCTGCAACCCGTTCCCTTTGTGTTAGATGAGCAACGTCTCTCCACATGCTCATATTTGAGAGATAAGTGTGTGTGAAAGCCGTCCTTCAACTAACTTGTTGGGAAAACAACGGTTCTTTTCAGTAGCAAAATCCACTCCATACATATATATGGGGAGGTACAAGCCCCAACACGGTTTTACAGTGCAAACTGCAGGAACTATCAACCGGCACTAGGAAACAGACTGAGAAACCAGAGGAAAATTTTCTCCATCAACCCGTTCCATTTGGGCTAGATGAACGAATGTCTCTCCACATGCTCAGTTGTGAGTGATATATATGTGTGAAGCCGTCCTTCAACTAGCTTGTAGGGAACAGAAAGTTTCTTTTAATTTGCAAACTCCACTGAATACATATATATGGGTGGTACAAGCTCCAACTCGGTGTTGTAGTGAAAACTGCAGGAACTTCAAACGGGCACTAGGAAACAGACTGAGAAACCAGAGTAAAATTTTCTCCTGCAACCCTTTCCCTTTGTGCTAAATGAACGAATGTCTCTCCACTTGCACAGTTGTGAGAGATAAGTGTGTGAAAGCCGTCCTTCACTTAGCTTGTTGGGAACACAAAGTTACTTTTCAGTTGCAAACACCACTCCATACATATATATGGTGAGGTAATACATCCGACTCGGTTTACAGTGAAAACTGCAGGAACTTCATACCGGCACTAGGAAACAGAATGAGAAACCATAGTAAAAGTTTCTCCTGAAACCCGTTCCCTTTGTGCTAGATGAGCGAACGTCTCTCCACATGCTCATATTTGAGATATATGTGTGTGTGAAAGCCGTGCTTTACTTAGCTTCTTGGGAACACAACGGTTCTTTTCAGTTGCAAACTCCACTCCATACATATATATGGTGAGGTACTAGCTCCAACTCTGTTTTACAGTGAAAACTGCAGGAACTTCAAACCGGCACTAGGCAACAGACTGAGATACCAGAGGAAAATTTTGTCCAGCAACCCATTCATTTTGTGCTAGATGAACGAATATCTCTCCACATGCTCAATTCTGAGAGATAAGTGTGTGTGAAATCTGAACTTCACATATCTTGTTGGGAACCCAAAGTTTCTTTTCAGTTGCAAACTCCACTGAATACATATATATTGGTGGGTACTAGCTCCAACTCTGTTTTACAGTGAAAACTGCAGGAACTTCAAAGCGGCACTAGGAAAAATACTGAGGAACCAGAGGAAAAGTTTCTACTGCAACCCATTCCCTTTGTGCTAGATGAACGAACGGTTCTCCACATGCTCAGTTGTGAGAGATAAATGTGAATGAAAGCCGTCCTTCACCTAGCTTGTTGGGGACACAAAGTTTCTTTTCAGTTGCAAACTCCACTGTATATGACTATAATGGGAGGTAGTAGCTCCAAAACTGTTTTACAGTGAAAACTGCAGGAACTTCCACCCGGCACTAGGAAAAAGACTGAGAAATCAGAGTAAATGTTTCTCCTGCAACACATTCCATTTGTGATAGATGAACGAATGTCTCTCCACATGCTCAGTTGTGAGAGATATGTGTGTGTGAAAGCCGTCCTTCATCTAGCTTGTTGGGAACACAGAGTTACTTTTATGTTGCTAACCCCACTCCATACATATATATGGGGAGGTACAAGCTCCAACTCGTTTTACAGTGATAACTGCAGGAATTTCATACCGGAACTAGGAAACAGACAGAGAAATCATAGTAAAAATTTCTCCTGCAATTCGTTCCCTTTGTGTTACATGAGCGAACGTCTCTCCACATGCTCATATTTAAGGTGTAATTGTGTGTGAAAACCGTCCTTCACCTAGGTTGTTGGGAACACAACGGTTCTTTTCAGTTGCAAACTCCACTCCATACATATATTGGGGAGGTACTAGCTTCAACCAGGTTTTACAGTGATAACTGCAGGAACTTCAAAAAGCCACTAGGAAAGAGACTGAGTATCCAGAGTAAAAGTTTCCCCTGAAACCCGTTCCCATTTTGCTACATGAATGAAAGTCTCTCAACATGCTCAGTTGTGAGAGATAAGTGTGTGTGAAAGCCGTACTACACCTAGATTGTTGGGAACTCAAAGTATCTTTTCAGATGAAATATCCACTCCATACATATAAATGGTGAGGTACTAGCTCCAACTCTGTTTTACAATGAAAACTGCAGAAATATCATACCGGCACTAGGAAACAACCTGAGAAACCATAGAAAATGTTTCTCCTGCAACCCGTTCCCTTTGTGTTAGGTGAGCAACGTCTCTCCACATGCTCATATTTGAGAGATAAGTGTGTGTGAAAGCCGTCCTTCAACTAACTTGTTGGGAAAACAACGGTTCTTTTCAGTAGCAAAATCCACTCCATACATATATATGGGGAGGTACAAGCCCCAACTCGGTTTTACAGTGCAAACTGCAGGAACTATCAACCGGCACTAGGAAACAGACTGAGAAACCAGAGGAAAATTTTCTCCATCAACCCGTTCCATTTGGGCTAGATGAACGAATGTCTCTCCACATGCTCAGTTGTGAGTGATATATATGTGTGAAGCCGTCCTTCAACTAGCTTGTAGGGAACAGAAAGTTTCTTTTAATTTGCAAACTCCACTGAATACATATATATGGGTGGTACAAGCTCCAACTCGGTGTTGTAGTGAAAACTGCAGGAACTTCAAACGGGCACTAGGAAACAGACTGAGAAACCAGAGTAAAATTTTCTCCTGCAACCCTTTCCCTTTGTGCTAAATGAACGAATGTCTCTCCACTTGCACAGTTGTGAGAGATAAGTGTGTGAAAGCCGTCCTTCACTTAGCTTGTTGGGAACACAAAGTTACTTTTCAGTTGCAAACACCACTCCATACATATATATGGTGAGGTAATACCTCCGACTCGGTTTACAGTGAAAACTGCAGGAACTTCATACCGGCACTAGGAAACATAATGAGAAACCATAGTAAAAGTTTCTCCTGAAACCCGTTCCCTTTGTGCTAGATGAGCGAACGTCTCTCCACATGCTCATATTTGAGATATATGTGTGTGTGAAAGCCGTGCTTTACTTAGCTTCTTGGGAACACAACGGTTCTTTTCAGTTGCAAACTCCACTCCATACATATATATGGTGAGGTACTAGCTCCAACTCTGTTTTACAGTGAAAACTGCAGGAACTTCAAACCGGCACTAGGCAACAGACTGAGATACCAGAGGAAAATTTTGTCCAGCAACCCATTCATTTTGTGCTAGATGAACGAATATCTCTCCACATGCTCAATTCTGAGAGATAAGTGTGTGTGAAATCCGAACTTCACATATCTTGTTGGGAACCCAAAGTTTCTTTTCAGTTGCAAACCCCACTGAATACATATATATTGGTGGGTACTAGCTCCAACTCTGTTTTACAGTGAAAACTGCAGGAAGTTCAAAGCGGCACTAGGAAAAATACTGAGGAACCAGAGGAAAAGTTTCTACTGCCACCCATTCCTTTGTGCTAGATGAACGAACGGTTCTCCACATGCTCAGTTGTGAGAGATAAATGTGGATGAAAGCCGTCCTTCACCTAGCTTGTTGGGGACACAAAGTTTCTTTTCAGTTGCAAACTCCACTCTATATGTCTATAAGGGGAGGTAGTAGCTCCAAAACTGTTTTACAGTGAAAACTGCAGGAACTTCCAACCGGCAGTAGGAAACAGACTGAGAAATCAGAGTAAATATTTCTCCTGCAACACATTCCCTTTTTGATAGATGAACGAAAATCCCTCCACATGCTCAGTTGTGAGAGATATGTGTGTGTGAAAGCCGTCCTTCAACTAGCTTGTTGGGAACACAAAGTTACTTTTAAGTTGCTAACCCCACTCCATACATATATATGGGGAGGTACAAGCTCCAACTCGTTTTACAGTGATAACTGCAGGAAATTCATACCGGGACTAGGAAACAGACTGAGAAACCATAGTAAAAGTTTCTCCTGCAATTCGTTCCCTTTGTGTTACATGAGCGAACGTCTCTCCACATGCTCATATTTAAGGTGTAATTGTGTGTGAAACCGTCCTTCACCTAGGATGTTGGGAACACAACGGTTCTTTTCAGTTGCAAACTCTACTCCATACATATATTGGGGAGGTACTAGCTTCAACCAGGTTTTACAGTGATAACTGCAGAAACTTCAAAAATCCACTAGGAAAGAGACTGAGTATCCAGAGTAAAAGTTTCTCCTGTAACCCGTTCCCATTTTGCTACATGAACGAAAGTGTCTCAACATGTTTAGTTGTGAGAGATAATTGTGTGTGAAAGTCGTACTACACCTAGATTGTTGGGAACTCAAAGTATCTTTTCAGATGCAATATCCACTCCATACATATAAATGGTGAGGTACTAGCTCCAACTCTGTTTTACAATGAAAACTGCAGGAATTTCATGCCGGCACTAGGAAACACCCTGAGAAACCATAGTAAATGTTTCTCCTGCAACCCGTTCCTTTGTGTTAGATGAGCAACGTCCCTCCACATGCTCATATTTGAGAGAAAAGTGTGTTTGAAAGCCGTCCTTCAACTAACTTGTTGGGAAACAACGGTTCTTTTCAGTAGCAAAATCCACTCCATAGATATATATTGGGAGGTACAAGCCCCAACTCGGTTTTACAGTGAAAACTGCAGGAACAATCAACCGGCACTAGGAAACAGACTGAGAAACCAGAGGAAAATTTTCTCCATCAACCCGTTCCATTTGGGCTAGATGAACGAATGTCTCTCCACATGCTCAGTTGTGAGTGATATATATGTGTGAAAGCCGTCCTTCACCTAGCTTGTAGGGAACAGAAAGTTTCTTTTCATTTGCAAACTCCACTGAATACAAATATATGGGTGGTACAAGCTCCAACTCGGTGTTGTAGTGAAAACTGCAGGAACTTCAAACGGGCACTAGGAAACAGACTGAGAAACCAGAGTAAAATTTTCTCCTGCAACCCGTTCCCTTTGTGCTAAATGAACGAATGTCTCTCCACTTGCACAGTTGTGAGAGATAAGTGTGTGAAAGCCGTCCTTCACTTAGCTTGTTGGGAACACAAAGTTACTTTTTAGTTGCAAACCCCAATCCATACATATATATGGTGAGGTAATACCTCCGACTCAGTTTACAGTGAAAACTGCAGGAACTTCATACCGGCACTAGGAAACAGAATGAGAAACCATAGTAAAAATTTCTCCTGAAACCAGTTCCCTTTGTGCTAGATGAGCGAACGTCTCTCCACATGCTCATATTTGAGATATATGTGTGTGTGAAAGCCGTGCTTTACTAAGCTTCTTGGAAATACAACGGTTCTTCCCAGTTGCAAACTCCACTCCATACATATATATGGTGAGGTACTAGCTCCAACTCTGTTTTACAGTGAAAACTGCAGGAACTTCAAACCCGCATTAAGAAACAGACTGTGAAACCAGAGGAAAATTTTCTTCATCAACCCGTTCCATTTGGGCTAGATGAACGAATGTCTCTCCACATGCTCAGTTGTGAGTGATATATATGTGTGAAAGCCGTCCTTCACCTAGCTTGTAGGGAACAGAAACTTTCTTTTCATTTGCAAACTCCACTGAATACATATATATGGGTGGTACAAGCTCCAACTCGGTGTTGTAGTGAAAAGTGCAGGAACTTCAAACGGGCACTTGGAAACAGACTGAGAAACCAGAGGAAAATTTTCTCCTTCAGCCCGTTACTTTTGTGCTAGATGAACGAACATCTCTCCACATGCTTAGTTCTGAGTGATAAGAGTGTGTGAAACCCGACTTCCCATATCTTGTTGGGAACACAAGGATTCTTTTCAGTTGCAAACTCCACTGAATACATATATATTTGGGAAGTATAAGTTCCAACTCGGTTTTACAGTGAAAACTGCAGGAACTTCAAAGCGGCACTAAGAAAATGACTGAGAAACCAGAGGATTAGTTTATCCTGCAACACGTTCCCTTTGTGCTAGATGAAAGAATATCTCACCACATGCTCAGTTCTGAGTGATAAGTGTGTGTGAAAGCCGTCCTTCACCTAGCTTGTTGGGAACACAAGGATTCTTTTCAGTTGCAAACTCCACTGAATACACATATATATGGGGAAGTATAAGTTCCAACTCGGTTTTACAGTGAAAACTGCAGGAACTTCAAAGCGGCACTAGGAAAATGACTGAGAAACCAGAGGAAAAGTTTATCCTGCAACACGTTCCCTTTGTTTTACATGAGCGAACGTCTCTCCACATGCTCATATTTGAGAGATAAGTGTGTGTGAAAGCCGTCCTTCAACTAGGATGTTGGGAACACAACGGTTCTTTTCATTTGCGAACTCCACTCCATATATATATTGGGGAGGTACTAGCTCCAACCAGGTTTTACAGTGATAACTGCAGGAACTGGAAACCGCCACTAAGAAAGAGACTGAGAAACCAGAGTAAAAGTATCTCCTGCAACCCGTTCAATTTTTGCTAGATGAACGAACGTCTGTCAACTTGCTCAGTTGTGAGAGATAAGTGTGGGTGAAAGCCGAACTTCACCTAGCTTGTTGGGAACACAAAGTTTCTTTTCAGTTGCAAAATCCACTCCATACATATATATGGTGTGGTACTAGCTCCAACTCTGTTTTACAGTGAAAACGGCAGGAACTTCATACTGGCACTAGGAAACACCCTGAGAAACTATAGTAAAGTTTCTCCAGCAAACCGTTCCCTTTGTGTTAGATGTGCAACCTCTCTCCGCATGCTCATATTTGAGATATAAGTGTGTGTGAAAGCCGTTCTTCACCTAGCTTGTTGGGAGCACAACTTTTCTTTTCAGTTGCAAAGTCCAATCCATAAATATATATGGGGTGGTACTAGATCCAACTCGTTATTACAGAGAAAACTGCAGGAACATCCTACCGGCACTAGGTAGCAGAATGAGAAACCAGAGGAAAAGTTTCTCCATCAACCCTTTCCTTTTGGGCTAGATGAACGAAATTCTCTCCACATGCTCAGTTGTGAGAGATAAGTGTGTGTGAAAGCCGTCCTTCACCTAGCTTGTTGGGAACACAAGGATTCTTTTCAGTTGCAAACTCCACTGAATACACATATATATGGGGAAGTATAAGTTCCAACTCGGTTTTACAGTGAAAACTGCAGGAACTTCAAAGCGGCACTAGGAAAATGACTGAGAAACCAGAGGAAAAGTTTATCCTGCAACACGTTCCCTTTGTTTTACATGAGCGAACGTCTCTCCACATGCTCAGTTGTGAGAGATAAGTGTGTGTGAAAGCCGTCCTTCACCTAGCTTTTTGGGAACACAAAGTTTCTTATCAATTGCCAACTCCTCTCCATACATATATATGGGCAGGCACTAGCTCCAACTAGCTTTTATAATGAAAACTGCAGGAACTTCCTACCGGCACTAGGAAACAGACTGAGAAACCAGAGGAAAAGTTTCTCCAGCAAACAGTTCCCTTTTTTATACATGAACGAAAGTCTCTCCACATGCTCAGTTGTGAGAGATATGTGTGTGTGAAAGCCGTCCTTCACCTAGCTTGTAGGGAACACAAAGTTTCTTTTCATTTGCAAACTCCACTCCATACATAAATATGGGGAGGTACTAGCTCCAACACGGTTTTATAGTGAAAACTGCAGGAACTTCAAACCGGCACTAGGAAACAGACTGAGATACCAGAGGAAAAGTTTCTCATGCAACCCGTTTCTTGTGTGCTAGATGAACGAATACCTCTCCACATGCTCAGTTCTGAGAGAAAAGTGTGTGTGAAAGCCGAACTTCCCCTAAGATGTTGGGAACACAAAGTTTCTATTCAGTTGCAATCTCACTGAATACATATATATTGGGGGCTAGTAGCTCCAACTCGATTTTACAGTGAAAACTGCAGGAACTTCAAACCGGCACCAGGAAACAGACCGAGAAACCATAGTAAAATTTTCTCCTTCCACACGTTCCCTTTGTGTTAGATGAGCGAACGTCTCTCCACATGCTCATATTTGAGAGATGAGTGTGTGTGAAAGCCGTCCTTCACTTACATTGTTGGGAACACAATGGTTCTTTTAAGTTGCAACTCCACTCCATACATATATATGTGGAGGTATAAGTTCCAACGTGGTTTTAAAGTGAAAACTGCTGGAACTTCAAACCGGCATTAGGAAACAGACTGAGAAACCGGAGGAATACTTACCACTGCAACCCCTTCTTTTTGGGCTAGATGAACGAAAGTCTATCCACATGATCATTTGTGAGAGATAAGTGTGTGTGAAAGCCGTACTTCACTTAGCTTGTTGGGAACACAAAGTTTCTTTTCAGTTGCAAACTCCACTACATACATATATATGGCTAGGTACTAGTTGCAACACGGTTTTACAGTGAAAACTGCTGGAAATTCAAAACGGCACTAGGAAACAGACTGAGAAACCAGAGAAAATATTCTCCTGCATCTTGTTCACTTTGTGCTAGATTTAAGAAAGTCTCTACACATGCTCAGATCTGAGAGATAAATGTGTGTTAAAGCCGTACTTCACCTAGCTTGTTGGGAACACAAAGTTTCTTTTCAGTTGCAAAATCCACTCTATACATCTATAATGGTAGGTACTAGCTCCAAAACTGTTTTACAGTGAAAACTGCGGGAACTTCAAACCGGCACTAGGAAACAGACTGAGAAATCAGAGTAAATATTTCTCTTGCAACCCATTCCATTTGTGATTGATGAACGAACGTCTCTCCACATGCTCAGTTGTGAGAGATATGTGTGTGTGAAAGCCGTACTTCACCTAGCTTGTTTGGAACACAAAGATTCTTTTCTGTTGCAAAATACACTCTATAAATCTATATGGGGATATACTAGCTCCAATACGGATTTACAGTGAAAACTGCAGGAAATTCATACCGGCACTTGGAAACAGACTGAGAATAGTAAAAGTTTCTCCTGAAAAAAGTTCCCTTTATTTTACATGAGTGAACGTCTCTCCACATGCTCATATTTAAGAGATAAGTGTGTGTGAAAGCCGTCCTTCACCTAGCTTGTTGGGAACACAAAGTTACTTTTATGTTGCTAACCCCACTCCATACATATATATGGGGAGGTACAAGCTCCAACTAGTTTTACAGTGATAACTGCAGGAAATTCATACCGGCAGTAGGAAACAGACTGAGAAACCATAGTAAAAGTTTCTCCTGCAACCCGTTCCCTTTGTGTTACATAAGCGACGTCTCTCCACATGCTCATATTTAAGGTGTAATTGTGTGTGAAACCGTCTTTCACCTAGGTTGTTGGGAACACAACGGTTCTTTTCAGTTGTAAACTGCACTCCATTCATATATTGGGGTGGTACCAGCTCCAACCAGGTTTTACAGTGATAACTGCAGGAACTTCAAAAAGCCACTAGAAAAGAGATTGAGTAACCAGAGTAAAAGTTTCTCCTGCAGCCCGTTCCCTTTTTGCTACATGAATGAAAGTCTCTCAACATGCTCAGATGTGAGAGATAATTGTGTGTGAAAGCCGTTCTACACCTAGATTGTTGGGAACACAAAGTATCTTTTCAGAAGCAATATCCACTCCATACATATAAATGGTGAGGTACTATCTCCAAATCTGTTTTACAATGAAAACTGCAGGAATTTCATACCGGCACTAGGAAACACCCTGAGAAACCATAGTAAATGTTTCTCCTGAAACCTGTTCCCTTTGTGTTAGATGAGCAACGTCTCTCCACATGCTCATATTTGAGAGATAAGTGTGTGTGAAAGCCGTCCTTCAACTAGCTTCTTGGGAAAACAACGGTTCTTTTCAGTTGAAAAATCCACTCCATACATATATATGGGGAGGTAAAAGCCCCAACTCTGTTTTACAGTGAAATCTGCAGGAACTTCCAACCGGTACTAGGAAACAGACTGAGAAACCAGAGGAAAATTTTCTCCGTCAACCCGTTCCATTTGGGCTAGATGAACGAATATCTCTCCACATGCTCATTTGTGAGGGATATATATGTGTGAAAGCCGTCCTTCACCTAGCTTGTAGGGAACAGAAAGTTTCTTTTCATTTGCAAACTCCACTGAATACATATATATGGTTGGTACAAGCTCCAACTCGGTGTTGTAGTGAAAACTGCAGGAACTTCAAACGGGCACTAGGAAATAGACTGAGAAACCAGAGGAAAATATTCTCTTTCAGCCCGTTACTTTTGTGCTAGATGAACGAATATCTCTCCACATGCTCAGTTCTGAGTGATAAGTGTGTGTGAAAGCCGACTTCCCATATCTTGTTGGGAACACAAGTATTCTTTTCAGTTGCAAACTCCACTGAATACATATATATATGGGGAAGTATAAGTTCCAACTCGGTTTTACAGTGAAAACTGCAGGAAATTCAAAGCGGCACTAGGAAAATGATTGAGAAACCAGAGGAAAAGTTTCTCCTGCAACACGTTTTCTTTGTGCTAGATGAACGAACGTCTCTCCACATGCTCAGTTCTGAGAGATAAGTGTGTGTGAAAGCTGTCCTTCACCTAGCTTGTTGGGAACACAAATTTTCTTTTCAGTTGCAAACTCCAATCTATAAATATATATGGGAGGCACTAGCTCCAAATCACTTTTACAGTGAAAACTGCGGGAACTTCAAACCGGCACTAGGAAACAGACTGAGAAATCAGAGTAAATGTTTCTCCTGCAACCCATTCCCTTTGTGATTGATGAACGAACGTCTCTCCACATGCTCAGGTGTGAGAGATATGTGTGTGTGAAAGCCGTACTTCACCTAGCTTGTTGGGAACACAAAGTATCTTTTCAGTTGCAAAATCCAGTCTATACATCTATATGAGGAATTACTAGCTCCAACACTGTTTTACAGTGAAAATTGCAGGAATTTCATACCGGAACTAGGAAACAGACAGAGAAACCATAGTAAAATTTTCTACTGCAAAACGTTCCCTTTATTTTACATGAGCGAACGTCTCTCCACATGCTCATATTTAAGAGATAATAGTGTGAAAGCCTTCCTTCACCTAGGTTGTTGGGAACACAGCGGTTCTTTTCAGTTGCAAAATCCAATCCATACATATATTGGGGAGGTACTAGATCCAACCGGGTTTTACAGTGATAACTGCAGGAATTTGAAACCAACACTAGGAAAGAGACTGAGAAACCAGAGTAAAAGTTTCTCCTGCAACCCGTTCCATTTTTGCTAGATGAAAGAACCTCTCTCAACTTGCTCAGTTGTGAGAGATAAATGTGGGTGAAAGCCGAACTTCACCTAGCTTGTTGGGAACACAAAGTTTCTTTTCAGTTGCAAAATCCACTCCATACATATACATGGTGAGGTACTAGCTCCTACTCGGTTTTACAGTGAAAACTGCAGGAACTTCATACCGGAACTAGAAAACAGACTGAGAAACCATAGTAAAACTTTCTCCTGCCAGCCGTTCCTTTGTGTTACATGAGCGAACGTCTCTCCACATGCTCATATTTAAGGTGTAATTGTGTGTGAAAACCGTCCTTCACCTAGGTTGTTGGGAACACAACGGTTCTTTTCAGTTGCAAACCCCACTCCATACATATATATAGGGAGGTACTAGCTCCAACTCGTTTTACAGTGAAAATTGCAGGAACTTCATACCGGAATTAGGAAACAGACTGAGAAACCATAGTAAAATTTTCTCCTGCAACCCGTTCCATTTGTGCTAGATGAGCGAACGTCTCTCCACATGCTCATATTTGAGATATATGTGTGTGAGATAGCCGTCCTTTACTTAGCTTGTTGGGAACACAACGGTTCTTTTCAGTTGCAAACTCCACTCCGTACATATATATGGTGAGGTACTAGCTCCAACTCTGTTTTACAGTGAAAACTGCAGGAACTTCCAACCGGCACTAGGAAACAGACTGAGAAACCAGAGGAAAAGTTTTTCAAGCAACCCATTCATTTTGTGCTAGATGAACAAATATCTCTCCACATGCTCAGTTCTGAGAGATAAGTGTGTATGAAAGCCGAACTTCACCTATCTTGTTGGGAACACAAAATTTCTTTTCAGTTGCAAACCCCACTGAATACATATATATTGGTGGGTACTAGCTCCAACTCGGTTTTACAGTGAAAACTGCAGGAACTTCAAAGCGGCACTAGGAAAAAGACTTAGGAACCAGAGGAAAAGTTTGTACTGCAATCCATTCCCTTTGTGCTAGATGAACGAACGCTTCTCCACATGCTAGGTTGTGAGAGATAAATGTGGTTGAAAGCCGTTCTTCACCTAGCTTGTTGGGGACACAAATTTTCCTTTCAGTTGCAAACTCCACTCTATATGTTTATATGGGGAGGTAGTAGCTCCAAAAATGTTTTACAGTGAAAACTGCAGGAACTTCAAAGCGGCACTAGGAAAAAGACTTAGGAACCAGAGGAAAATTTTCCACTGCAACCCGTTCCATTTGTCCTAGATGAACGAACGTCTCTCAACTTGCTCAGTTCTGAGAGATAAGTGTGTGTGAAAGCCGTCCTTCACCTAGGTTGTTGGGAACACAACGGTTCTTTTCAGTTGCAAACTCCACTCCATACATATATTGGGGAGGTACTAGCTCCAACCGGGTTTTACAGTGATAACTGCAGGAATTTGAAACCAACACTAGGAAAGAGACTGAGAAACCAGAGTAAAAGTTTCTCCTGCAACCCGTTCCATTTTTGCTAGATGAAAGAACGTCTCTCAACTTGCTCAGTTGTGAGAGATAAGTGTGGGTGAAAGTCGTTCTTCACCTAGCTTGTTGGGAACACAAAGTTACATTTAAGTTGCAAACCCCACTCCATACACATATATGGGGATGTAGTAGCTCCAACTCGCTTTTACAGTGAAAACTGCAGGAACTTCATACCGGAACTAGGAAACAGAATGAGAAACCATAGTAAAACTTTCTATTGCCACCCGTTCCTTTGTGTTACATGAGCGAACGTCTCTCCACATGCTCATATTTAAGGTGTAATTGTGTGTGAAAACCGTCCTTCACCTAGGTTGTTGGGAACACAACAGTTCTTTTCAGTTGCAAACCCCAATCCATACATATATTTGGGAGGTACTAGCTCCAACCAGGTTTTACATTGAAAACTGCAGGAACTTCAAACCGCCACTAGGAAACAGACTGAGAAACCACAGTAAAAGTTCCTCCTGCAACGCGTTCCATTTGTGCTTAATGAAAGATCGTCTCCCCACTTGCTCAGTTGTGAGAGAGAAGTGTGTTAAAGCCGCCTTCACTTAGCTTGTTGGGAACAGAAAGTTACTTTCCAGTTGCAAACCCCACTCCATACATATATATATGGTGAGGTAATAACTCCAACTCGGTTTACAGTGAAAACTGCAGGAAGTTCATACCGGCACAAGAAACAGAATGAGAAACCATAGTAAAATTTTCTCCTGCAACCCGGTCCCTTTGTGCTAGATGAGCGAACGTCTCTCCACATGCACATGTTTGAGATATATGTGTGTGTAAAAGCCGTCCTTTACTTAGCTTTTTGGGAAAACAACGGTTCTTTTCAGTTGCAATCCCCACTCCATACATATATATGGGGAGGTACTAGCTCCAACTCGTTTTACAGTGAAAACTGCAGGAACTTCATACCGGAATTAGGAAACAGACTGAGAAACCAGAGGAAAAGTTTCTCAAGCACCCCATTCATTTTGTGCTAGATGAACGAATATCTCTCCACATGCTCAGTTCTGAGAGATAAGTGTGTGTGAAAGCCGAACTTCACCTAGCTTGTAGGGAACAGAAAGTTTCTTTTCATTTGCAAACTCCACTGAATACATATATATGGGTGGTACAAGCTCCAACTCGGTGTTTTAGTGAAAACTGCAGGAAATTCAAACGGGCACTAGGAAACAGACTGAGAAACCAGAGGAAAATTTTCTCTTTCAGCCCGTTACTTTTGTGCTAGATGAACGAATATCTCTCCACATGCTCAGTTCTGAGTGATAAGTGTGTGTGAAAGCCGACTTCCCATATCTTGTTGGGAACACAAGGATTCTTTTCAGTTGCAAACTCCACTGAATACACATATATATGGGGAAGTATAAGTTCCAACTCGGTTTTACAGTGAAAACTGCAGGAACTTCAAAGCGGCACTAGGAAAATGACTGAGAAACCAGAGGAAAAGTTTATCCTGCAACACGTTCCCTTTGTTTTACATGAGCGAACGTCTCTCCACATGCTCATATTTGAGAGATAAGTGTGTGTGAAAGCCGTCCTTCAACTAGGATGTTGGGAACACAACGGTTCTTTTCATTTGCAAACTCCACTATATATATATATTGGGGAGGTACTAGCTCCAACCAGGTTTTACAGTGATAAATGCAGGAACTGGAAACCGCCACTAAGAAAGAGACTGAGAAACCAGAGTAAAAGTATCTCCTGCAACCCGTTCAATTTTTGCTAGATGAACGAACGTCTGTCAACTTGCTCAGTTGTGAGAGATAAGTGTGGGTGAAAGCCGAACTTCACCTAGCTTGTTGGGAACACAAAGTGTCTTTTCAGTTGCAAAATCCACTCCATACATATATATGGTGTGGTACTAGCTCCAACTCTGTTTTACAGTGAAAACGGCAGGAACTTCATACTGGCACTAGGAAACACCCTGAGAAACTATAGTAAAGTTTCTCCAGCAAACCGTTCCCTTTGTGTTAGATGTGCAACCTCTCTCCGCATGCTCATATTTGAGATATAAGTGTGTGTGAAAGCCGTTCTTCACCTAGCTTGTTGGGAGCACAACGGTTCTTTTCAGTTGCAAAGTCCACTCCATAAATATATATGGGGTTGTACTAGCTCCAACTCGTTATTACAGAGAAAACTGCAGGAACTTCCTACCGGCACTAGGTAACAGAATGAGAAACCAGAGGAAAAGTTTCTCCATCAACCCTTTCCTTTTGGGCTAGATGAACGAAATTCTCTCCACATGCTCAGTTGTGAGAGATATGTGTGTGTGAAAGCCGTCCTTCACCTAGCTTGTAGGGAACACAAAGTTTCTTTTCATTTGAAAACTCTACTCCATACATATATATGGGGAGGTACAAGTTCCAACACGGTTTTATAGTGAAAACTGCAGGAACTTCAAACCGGCACTAGGAAACAGACTGAGAATCCAGAGGAAAAGTTTCTCCTGCAACCCGTTTCTTTTGTGCTAGATGAACGAATATCTCTCCACATGCTCAATTCTGAGAGAAAAGTGTGTTTGAAAGCCGAACTTCCCCTAACATTTTGGGAACACAAAGTTTCTATTCAGTTGCAATCTCACTGAATATATATATATTGGGGGGTACTAGCTCCAACTCGATTGTACAGTGAAAACTGCAGGAACTTCCAACCGGCACCAGGAAACAGAACGAGAAACCATAGTAAAAGTTTCTCCTTCCACCCGTTCCCTTTGGGTTAGATGAGCGAACTTCTCTCCATATGCTCATATTTGAGAGATAAGTGTGTGTGAAAGCCTTCCTTCACCTACATTGTTGGGAACACAACGGTTCTTTTAAGTTGCAACTCCACTCCATACATATATATGTGGAGGTATAAGCTCCAACGTGGTTTTAAAGTGAAAACTGCTGGAACTTCAAACCGGCATTAGGAAACAGACTGAGAAACCGGAGGAATACTTACCCCTGCAACCCCTTCTTTTTGGGCTAGATGAACGAAAGTCTATCCACATGATCATTTGTGAGAGATAAGTGTGTGTGAAAGCCGTACTTCAATTAGCTTGTTGGGAACACAAAGTTTCTTTTCAGTTGCAAACTCCACTACATACATATATATGGCTAGGTACTAGCTGCAACACGGTTTTACAGCGAAAACTGCTGGAAATTCAAAACGGCACTAGGAAACAGACTGAGAAACCAGAGAAAATATTCTCCTGCATCTTGTTCACTTTGTGCTAGATTAAAGAAAGATTCTACACATGCTCAGTTCTGAGAGATAAATGTGTGTTAAAGCCGTATTTCACCTAGCTTGTTGGGAACACAAAGTTTCTTATCAGTTGCAAACTACACTCCATACATATAAATGGGAAGGCACTAGCTCCAAATCACTTTTACAGTGAAAACTGCAGGAACTTCAAACCGGTACTAGGAAACAGACTGAGAAACCAGAGTATTAGTTTCTCCTGAAACACGTTCCTATGTGCTAGATGAACGAATGTCCCTCCACATGCTCAGTTGTGAGTGATAAATGTGTGTGAAAGCCGTCCTTCACCTAACTTGTTGGGAACACAAAGTTACTTTTAAGTTGCCAACCCCACTCCATACATATATATGGGGAGGTACAAGCTCCAACTCGTTTTACAGTGATAACTGCAGGAAATTCATACCGGCAGTAGGAAACAGACTGAGAAACCATAGTAAAAGTTTCTCCTGCAACCCGTTCCCTTTGTGTTACATAAGCGACGTCTCTCCACATGCTCATATTTAAGGTGTAATTGTGTGTGAAACCGTCTTTCACCTAGGTTGTTGGGAACACAACGGTTCTTTTCAGTTGTAAACTGCACTCCATTCATATATTGGGGTGGTACCAGCTCCAACCAGGTTTTACAGTGATAACTGCAGGAACTTCAAAAAGCCACTAGAAAAGAGATTGAGTAACCAGAGTAAAAGTTTCTCCTGCAGCCCGTTCCCTTTTTGCTACATGAATGAAAGCCTCTCAACATGCTCAGTTGTGAGAGATAATTGTGTGTGAAAGCCGTTCTACACATAGATTGTTGGGAACACAAAGTATCTTTTCAGAAGCAATATCCACTCCATACATATAAATGGTGAGGTACTATCTCCAAATCTGTTTTACAATGAAAACTGCAGGAATTTCATACCGGCACTAGGAAACACCCTGAGAAACCATAGTAAATGTTTCTCCTGAAACCTGTTCCCTTTGTGTTAGATGAGCAACGTCTCTCCACATGCTCATATTTGAGAGATAAGTGTGTGTGAAAGCCGTCCTTCAACTAGCTTGTTGGGAAAACAACGGTTCTTTTCAGTTGAAAAATCCACTCCATACATATATATGGGGAGGTAAAAGCCCCAACTCTGTTTTACAGTGAAATCTGCAGGAACTTCCAACCGGTACTAGGAAACAGACTGAGAAACCAGAGGAAAATTTTCTCCGTCAACCCGTTCCATTTGGGCTAGATGAATGGATGTCTCTCCACATGCTCAGTTGTGAGTGATATATATGTGTGAAAGCCGTCCTTCACCTAGCTTGTAGGGAACAGAAAGTTTCTTTTCATTTGCAAACTCCACTGAATACATATATATGGGTGGTACAAGCTCCAACTCGGTGTTGTAGTGAAATCTGCAGGAACTTCCAACCGGTACTAGGAAACAGACTGAGAAACCAGAGGAAAATATTCTCTTTCAGCCCGTTACTTTTGTGCTAGATGAACGAATATCTCTCCACATGCTCAGTTCTGAGTGATAAGTGTGTGTGAAAGCCGACTTCCCATATCTTGTTGGGAACACAAGTATTCTTTTCAGTTGCAAACTCCACTGAATACATATATATATGGGGAAGTATAAGTTCCAACTCGGTTTTACAGTGAAAACTGCGGGAAATTCAAAGCGGCACTAGGAAAATGATTGAGAAACCAGAGGAAAAGTTTCTCCTGCAACACGTTTTCTTTGTGCTAGATGAACGAACGTCTCTCCACATGCTCAGTTCTGAGAGATAAGTGTGTGTGAAAGCTGTCCTTCACCTAGCTTGTTGGGAACACAAATTTTCTTTTCAGTTGCAAACTCCAATCCATAAATATATATGGGAGGCACTAGCTCCAAATCACTTTTACAGTGAAAACTGCGGGAACTTCAAACCGGCACTAGGAAACAGACTGAGAAATCAGAGTAAATGTTTCTCCTGCAACCCGTTCCCTTTGTGATTGATGAACGAACGTCTCTCCACATGCTCAGGTGTGAGAGATATGTGTGTGTGAAAGCCGTACTTCACCTACCTTGTTGGGAACACAAAGTTTCATTTCAGTTGCAAAATCCAGTCTATACATCTATATGAGGAATTACTAGCTCCAACACGGTTTTACAGTGAAAATTGCAGGAATTTCATACCGGAACTAGGAAACAGACAGAGAAACCATAGTAAAATTTTCTACTGCAAAACGTTCCCTTTATTTTACATGAGCGAACGTCTCTCCACATGCTCATATTTAAGAGATAATTGTGTGAAAGCCTTCCTTCACCTAGGTTGTTGGGAACACAACGGTTCTTTTCAGTTGCAAACTCCAATCCATACATATATTGGGGAGGTACTAGCTCCAACCGGGTTTTACAGTGATAACTGCAGGAATTTGAAACCAACACTAGGAAAGAGACTGAGAAACCAGAGTAAAAGTTTCTCCTACAACCCGTTCCATTTTTGCTAGATGAAAGAACCTCTCTCAACTTGCTCAGTTGTGAGAGATAAATGTGGGTGAAAGCCGAACTTCACCTAGCTTGTTGGGAACACAAAGTTTCTTTTCAGTTGCAAAATCCACTCCATACATATATATGGTGAGGTACTAGCTCCTACTCGGTTTTACAGTGAAAACTGCAGGAACTTCATACCGGAACTAGAAAACAGACTGAGAAACCATAGTAAAACTTTCTCCTGCCAGCCGTTCCTTTGTGTTACATGAGCGAACGTCTCTCCACATGCTCATATTTAAGGTGTAATTGTGTGTGAAAACCGTCCTTCACCTAGGTTGTTGGGAACACAACGGTTCTTTTCAGTTGCAAACCCCACTCCATACATATATATGGGGAGGTACTAGCTCCAACTCGTTTTACAGTGAAAACTGCAGGAACTTCATACCGGAATTAGGAAACAGACTGAGAAACCATAGTAAAAGTTTCTCCTGCAACCCGTTCCATTTGTGCTAGATGAGCGAACGTCTCTCCACATGCTCATATTTGAGATATATGTGTGTGTGATAGCCCTCCTTTACTTAGCTTGTTGGGAACACAACGGTTCTTTTCAGTTGCAAACTCCACTCCGTACATATATATGGTGAGGTACTAGCTCCAACTCTGTTTTACAGTGAAAACTGCAGGAACTTCCAACCGGCACTAGGAAACAGACTGAAAAACCAGAGGAAAAGTTTTTCAAGCAACCCATTCATTTTGTGCTAGATGAACAAATATCTCTCCACATGCTCAGTTCTGAGAGATAAGTGTGTATGAAAGACGAACTTCACCTATCTTGTTGGGAACACAAAATTTCTTTTCAGTTGCAAACCCCACTGAATACATATATATTGGTGGGTACTAGCTCCAACTCGGTTTTACAGTGAAAACTGCAGGAACTTCAAAGCGGCACTAGGAAAAAGACTGAGGAACCAGAGGAAAAGTTTGTACTGCAATCCATTCCCTTTGTGCTAGATGAACGAACGCTTCTCCACATGCTAGGTTGTGAGAGATAAATGTGGTTGAAAGCCGTCCTTCACCTAGCTTGTTGGGGACACAAATTTTCCTTTCAGTTGCAAACTCCACTCTATATGTTTATATGGGGAGGTAGTAGCTCCAAAAATGTTTTACAGTGAAAAGTGCAGGAACTTCAAACCGGCACTAGGAAACAGACTGAGAAATCCGAGTAAATGTTTCTCCTGCAACACATTCCCTTTGTGATAGATGAACGAACGTCTCTCCACATGCTCAGTTGTGAGAGATATGTGTGTGTGAAAGCCGTCCTTCAACTACCTTGTTGGGAACACAAAGTTACTTTTAAGTTGCTAACCCCACTCCATACATATATATGGGGAAGTACAAGCTCCAACTCGTTTTACAGTGATAAATGCAGGAAATTCATACCGGCACTAGGAAACAGACTGAGAAATCATAGTAAAAGTTTCTCCTGCAACCCGTTCCATTTTTGTTACATGAGCGACGTCTCTCCACATGCTCATATTTAAGGTGTAATTGTGTGTGAAACCGTCCTTCACCTAGGTTGTTGGGAACTCAACGGTTCTTTTCAGTTGCAAACTGCACTCCATTCATATATTGGGATGGTACTAGCTCCAACCAGGTTTTACAGTGATAACTGCAGGAACTTCAAAAAGCCACTAGGAAAGAGAATGAGTAACCAGAGTAAAAGTTTCTCCTGCAGCCCGTTCCCTTTTTGCTACATGAATGAAAGTCTCTCAACATGCTCAGTTGTGAGAGATAATTGTGTGTGAAAGCCGTACTACACCTAGATTGTTGGGAACACAAAGTATCTTTTCAGAAGCAATATACACTCCATAAATATAAATGGGGTGGTACTATCTCCAAATCTGTTTTACAATGAAAACTGCAGGAATTTCATACCGGCACTAGGAAACACCCTGAGAAACCATAGTACATGTTTCTCCTGCAACCTCTTCACTTTGTGTTAGATAAGCAACGTCTCTCCACATGCTCATATTTGAGACATAAGTGTGTGTGAAAGCCGTCCTTCAGCTAGCTTGTTGGGAAAACAATGGTTCTTTTCAGTTGCAAAATCCACTCCATACATATATATGGGGAGGTACAAGCCCCAACTCGATTTTACAGCGAAAACTGCAGGAACTTCCAACCGGCACAAGGAAACAGACTGAGAAACCAGAGGAAAATTTTCTCCATCAACCCGTTCCATTTGGGCTAGATGAACGAATATCTCTCCACATGCTCATTTGTGAGGGATATATATGTGTGAAAGCCGTCCTTCACCTAGCTTGTAGGGAACAGAAAGTTTCTTTTCATTTGCAAACTCCACTGAATACATATATATGGGCAGGCACTAGCTCCAACTAGCTTTTATAGTGAAAACTGCGGGAATTACTACCGGCACTAGGAAACAGACTGAGAAACCAGAGGAAAAGTTTCTCCAGCAAACAGTTCCCTTTTTTATACATGAACGAAAGTCTCTCCACATGCTCAGTTGTGAGAGATATTTGTGTGTGAAAGCCGTCCTTCACCTAGCTTGTAGGGAACACAAAGTTTCTTTTCATTTGCAAACTCCACTCCATACATAAATATGGGGAGGTAGTAGCTCCAACACGGTTTTATAGTGAAAACTGCAGGAACTTCAAACCGGCACTAGGAAACAGACTGAGATACCAGAGGAAAAGTTTCTCATGCAACCGGTTTCTTGTGTGCTAGATGAACGAATACCACTCCACATGCTCAGTTCTGAGAGAAAAGTGTGTGTGAAAGCCGAACTTCCCCTAAGATTTTGGGAACACAAAGTTTCTATTCAGTTGCAATCTCACTGAATACATATATACTGGGGGGTATTAGCTCCAACTCGATTTTACAGTGAAAACTGCAGGAACTTCAAACCGGCACCAGGAAACAGACCGAGAAACCATAGTAAAATTTTCTCCTTCCACACGTTCCATTTGTGTTAGATGAGCGAACGTCTCTCCACATGCTCATATTTGAGAGATAAGTGTGTGTGAAAGCCGTCCTTCACTTACATTGTTGGGAACACAACGGTTCTTTTAAGTTGTAACTCCACTCCATACATATATATGTGGAGGTATAAGTTCCAACGTGGTTTTAAAGTGAAAACTGCTGGAACTTCAAACCGGCATTAGGAAACAGACTGAGAAACCGGAGGAATACTTACCCCTGCAACCCCTTCTTTTTGGGCTAGATGAACGAAAGTCTATCCACATGATCATTTGTTAGAGATAAGTGTGTGTGAAAGCCGTACTTCACTTAGCTTGTTGGGAACACAAAGTTTCTTTTCAGTTGCAAACTCCACTACATACATATATATGGCTAGGTACTAGCTGCAACACGGTTTTACAGTGAAAACTGATGCAAATTCAAAACGGCACTAGGAAACAGACTGAGAAACCAGAGAAAATATTCTCCTGCATTTGTTCACATTGTGCTAGATTTAAGAAAGTCTCTACACATGCTCAGTTCTGAGAGATAAATGTGTGTTAAAGCCGTACTTCACCTAGCTTGTTGGGAACACAAAGTTTCTTATCAGTTGCAAACTACACTCCATACATATATATGGGGAGGCACTAGCTCCAAATCACTTTTACAGTGAAAACTGCAGGAACTTCAAACCGGTACTAGGAAACAGACTGAGAAACCAGAGTATTACTTTCTCTTGGAACACGCTCCTATGTGCTAGATGAACGAATGTCTCTCCACATGCTCAGTTGTGAGTGATAAATGTGTGTGAAAGCCGTCCTTCACCTAACTTGTTGGGAACACAAAGTTTCTTTTCAGTTGCAAATTCCACTCTATACATCTATAATGGGAGGTAATAGCTCCAAAACTGGTTTACAGTGAAAACTGAGGGAACTTCAAACCAGCACTAGGAAACAGACTGAGAAATCAGAGTAAATGTTTCTCTTGCAACCCATTCCATTTGTGATTGATGAACGAACGTCTCTCCACATGCTCAGTTGTGAGAGATATGTGTGTGTGAAAGCCGTACTTCACCTAGCTTGTTTGGAACACAAAGATTCTTATCTGTTGCAAAATACACCCTATAAATCTATATGGGGAGGTACTAGCTCCAACACGGTTTTACAGTGAAAAATGCAGGAAATTCATACTGGCACTTGGTAACAGACTGAGAAACAATAGTAAAAGTTTCTCCTGAAAAACGTTCCCATTATTTTACATGAGTGAACGTATCTCCACATGCTCATATTTAAGAAATAAGTGTGTGTGAAAGCCGTCCTTCACCTAGGTTGTTGGGAACACAATGGTTCTTTTCAGTTGCAAACTCCACTCCATACATATATTGGGGAGGTACTAGCTCCAACCGGGTTTTACAGTGATAACTGCAGGAATTTGAAACCAACACTAGGAAAGAGACTGAGAATCCAGAGTAAAAGTTTCTCCTGCAACCCGTTCCATTTTTGCTAGATGAAAGAACGTCTCTCAACTTGCTCAATTGTGAGAGATAAGTGTGGGTGAAAGTCGTTCTTCACCTAGCTTGTTGGGAACACAAAGTAACTTTTAAGTTGCAAACCCCACTCCATACACATATATGGGGAGGTAGTAGCTCCAACTCGCTTTTACAGTGAAAATTGCAGGAACTTCATACCGGAACTAGGAAACAGACTGAGAAACAATAGTAAAATTTTCTACTGCCACCCGTTCCTTTGTGTTACATGAGCGAACGTCTCTCCACATGATTATATTTAAGGAGTAATTGTGTGTGAAAACCGTCCTTCACCTAGGTTGTTGGGAACACAACGTTTCTTTTCAGTTGCAAACCCCAATCCATACATATATTTGGGAGGTACTAGCTCCAACCAGGTTTTACATTGAAAACTGCAGGAACTTCAAACCGCCACTAGGAAACAGACTGAGAAAACAGAGTAAAAGTTCCTCCTGCAACGCGTTCCATTTGTGCTTAATGAAAGATCGTCTCCCCACTTGCTCAGTTGTGAGAGAGAAGTGTGTGAAAGCCGTCCTTCACTTAGCTTGTTGGGAACAGAAAGTTACTTTCCAGTTGCAAACCCCACTCCATACATATATATATGGTGAGGTAATAACTCCAACTCGGTTTACAGTGAAAACTGCAGGAACTTCATACCGACACTAGGAAACAGAATGAGAAACCATAGTAAAATTTTCTCCTGCAACCCGTTCCCTTTGTGCTAGATGAGCGAACGTCTCTCCACATGCTCATATTTGAGATATATGTGTGTGTGAAAGCCGCCCTTTACTTAGCTTTTTGGGAAAACAACGGTACTTTTCAGTTGCAAACCCCACTCCATACATATATATGGGGAGGTACTAGCTCAAACTCGTTTTACAGTGAAAACTGCAGGAACTTCATACCGGAATTAGGAAACAGACTGAGAAACCAGAGGAAAAGTTTCTCAAGCACCCCATTCATTTTGTGCTAGATGAACGAATATCTCTCCACATGCTCAGTTCTGAGAGTAAAGTGTGTGTGAAAGCCGAACTTCACCTAGCTTGTAGGGAACAGAAAGTTTCTTTTCATTTGCAAACTCCACTGAATACATATATATGGGTGGTACAAGCTCCAACTCGGTGTTGTAGTGAAAACTGCAGGAACTTCAAACGGGCACTAGGAAACAGACTGAGAAACCAGAGGAAAATTTTCTCCTTCAGCCCGTTACTTTTGTGCTAGGTGAACGAATATCTCTCCACATGCTCAGTTCTGAGTGATAAGTGTGTGTGAAAGCCGACTTCCCATATCTTGTTGGGAACAAAAGGATTCTTTTCAGTTGCAAACTCCACTGAATACACATATATATGGGGAAGTATAAGTTCCAACTCGGTTTTACAGTGAAAATTGCAGGAACTTCAAAGCGGCACTAGGAAAATGACTGAGAAACCAGAGGAAAAGTTTATCCTGCAACACGTTCCCTTTGTTTTACATGAGCGAACGTCTCTCCACATGCTCATATTTGAGAGATAAGTGTGTGTGAAAGCCGTCCTTCAACTAGGATGTTGGGAACACAACGGTTCTTTTCATTTGCAAACTCCACTCCATATATATATTGGGGAGGTACTAGCTCCAACCAGGTTTTACAGTGATAACTGCAGGAACTGGAAACCGCCACTAAGAAAGAGAATGAGAAACCAGAGTAAGAGTATCTCCTGCAACCCGTTCAATTTTTGCTAGATGAACGAACGTCTGTCAACTTGCTCAGTTGTGAGAGATAAGTGTGGGTGAAAGCCGAACTTCACCTAGCTTGTTGGGAACACAAAGTTTCTTTTCAGTTGCAAAATCCACTCCATACATATATATGGTGTGGTACTAGCTCCAACTCTGTTTTACAGTGAAAACGGCAGGAACTTCATACTGGCACTAGGAAACACCCTGAGAAACTATAGTAAAGTTTCTCAAGCAAACCGTTCCCTTTGTGTTAGATGTGCAAACTCTCTCCGCATGCTCATATTTGAGATATAAGTGTGTGTGAAAGCCGTTCTTCACCTAGCTTGTTGGGAGCCCAACGGTTCTTTTCAGTTGCAAAGTCCACTCCATAAATATATATGGGGTGGTACTAGCTCCAACTCGTTATTACAGAGAAAACTGCAGGAACTTCCTACCGGCACTAGGTAACAGAATGAGAAACCAGAGGAAAAGTTTCTCCATCAACCCTTTCCTTTTGGGCTAGATGAACGAAATTCTCTCCACATGCTCAGTTGTGAGAGATAGGTGTGTGTGAAAGCCGTCCTTCACCTAGCTTTTTGGGAACACAAAGTTTCTTATCAGTTGCCAACTCCTCTCCATACATATATATGGGGAGGCCTAGCTCCAACTATCTTTTATAGTGAAAACTGCAGGAACTTCAAACCGGCACTAGGAAACAGACTGAGAAACCAGAGGAAAATTTTCTCCTGCAAACAGTTCCCTTTTTTATACATGAACGAAAGTCTCTCCACATGCTCAGTTGTGAGAGATATGTGTGTGTGAAAGCCGTCCTTCACCTAGCTTTAGGGAACACAAAGTTTCTTTTCATTTGCAAACTCCACTCCATACATATATATGGGGAGGTACAAGCTCCAACACGGTTTTATAGTGAAAACTGCAGGAACTTCAAACCGGCACTAGGAAACAGACTGAGAATCCAGAGGAAAAGTTTCTCCTGCAACCCGTTTCTTTTGTGCTAGATGAACGAATATCTCTCCACATGCTCAATTCTGAGAGAAAAGTGTGTGTGAAAGCCGACTTCACATATCTTGTTGGGAACACAAGTATTCTTTTCATTTGCAAACTCCACTGAATACATATATATATGGGGAAGTATAAGTTCCAACTCGGTTTTACAGTGAAAACTGCTGGAAATTCAAAACGGCACTAGGAAACAGACTGAGAAACCAGAGAAAATATTCTCCTGCATCTTGATCACTTTGTGATAGATTTAAGAAAGTCTCTACACATGCTCAGTTCTGAGAGATAAATGTGTGTTAAAGCCGTACTTCACCTAGCTTGTTGGGAACACAAAGTTTCTTATCAGTTGCAAACTACACTCCATACATATATATGGGGAGGCACTAGTTCCAAATCACTTTTACAGTGAAAACTGCAGGAACTTCAAACCGGTACTAGGAAACAGACTGAGAAACCAGAGTATTAGTTTCTCTTGGAACACGCTCCTATGTGCTAGATGAACGAATGTCTCTCCACATGCTCAGTTGTGAGTGATAAATATGTGTGAAAGCCGTCCTTCACCTAACTTGTTGGGAACACAAAGTTTCTTTTCAGTTGCAAAATCCACTCTATACATCTACAATGGGAGGTACTAGCTCCAAAACTGTTTTACAGTGAAAACTGCGGGAACTTCAAACCGGCACTAGGAAACAGACTGAGAAATCAGAGTAAATGTTTCTCTTGCAACCCATTCCATTTGTGATTGATGAACGAACGTCTCTCCACATGCTCAGTTGTGAGAGATATGTGTGTGTGAAAGCCGTACTTCACCTAGCTTGTTTGGAACACAAAGATTCTTTTCTGTTGCAAAATACACTCTATAAATCTATATGGGGAGGTACTAGCTCCAACACGGTTTTACAGTGAAAACTGCAGGAAATTCATACCGGCACTTGGAAACAGACTGAGAAACAATAGTAAAATTTTCTCCTGAAAAACGTTCCCTTCATTTTACATGAGTGAACGTCTCTCTACATGCTCATATTTAAGAGAAAAGTGTGTGTGAAAGCCGTCCTTCACCTAGGTTGTTGGGAACACAACGGTTCTTTTCAGTTGCAAACTCCACTCCATACATATATTGGGGAGGTACTAGCTCCAACCGGGTTTTACAGTGATAACTGCAGGAATTTGAAACCAACACTAGGAAAAAGACTGAGGAACAAGAGGAAAAGTTTGTACTGCAACCCATTCCCTTTGTGCTAGATGAACGAACGCTTCTCCACATGCTCAGTTGTGAGAGATAAATGTGGGTGAAAGCCGTCCTTCACCTGGATTTTTGGGAACACAAAGTTTCTTTTCAGTTGCAAACTCCACTCCATACATATATATGGGGAGGTACAAGCTCCAACTCGTTTTACAGTGATAACTGCAGGAAATTCATACCGGCACTAGGAAACAGACTGAGAAATCAGAGGAAAATTTTCTCAAGCCACCCATTCATTTTGTTCTAGATGAACGAATATCTCTCCACATGCCCAGTTCTGAGAGATAAGTGTGTGTGAAAGCCGAACTTCACCTATCTTGTTGGGAACACAAAGTTTCTTTTCAGTTGCAAACTCCACTGAATACATATATATTGTTGGGTACTAGCTCCAACTCGGTTTTACAGTGAAAACTGCAGGAACTTCAAAGCGGCACTAGGAAAAAGACTGAGGAACCAGAGGAAAAGTTTCTACTGCAACCCATTCCCTTTGTGCTAGATGAACGAACGCTTCTCCACATGCTAGGTTGTGAGAGATAAATGTGGTTGAAAGCCGTCCTTCACCTAGCTTGTTGGGGACACAAATTTTCCTTTCAGTTGCAAACTCCACTCTATATGTTTATATGGGGAGGTAGTAGCTCCAAAAATGTTTTACAGTGAAAACTGCAGGAACTTCAAACCGGCACTAGGAAACAGACTGAGAAATCAGAGTAAATGTTTCTCCTGCAACACATTCCCTTTGTGATAGATGAACGAACGTCTCTCCACATGCTCAGTTGTGAGAGATATGTGTGTGTGAAAGCCGTCCTTCAACTACCTTGTTGGGAACACAAAGTTACTTTTAAGTTGCTAACCCCACTCCATACATATATATGGGGAGGTACAAGCTCCAACTCGTTTTACAGTGATAACTGCAGGAAATTCATACCGGCACTAGGAAACAGACTGAGAAACCATAGTAAAAGTTTCTCCTGCAACCCGTTCCCTTTTTGTTACATGAGCGACGTCTCTCCACATGCTCATATTTAAGGTGTAATTGTGTGTGAAACCGTCCTTCACCTACGTTGTTGGGAACACAACGGTTCTTTTCAGTTGCAAACTGCACTCCATTCATATATTGGGGTGGTACTAGCTCCAACCAGGTTTTACAGTGATAACTGCAGGAACTTCAAAAAGCCACTAGGAAAGAGAATGAGTAATCAGAGTAAAAGTTTCTCCTGCAGCCCGTTCCCTTTTTGCTACATGAATGAAAGTCTCTCAACATGCTCAGTTGTGAGAGATAATTGTGTGTGAAAGCCGTACTACACCTAGATTGTTGGGAACACAAAGTATCTTTTCAGGAGCAATATACACTCCATACATATAAATGGGGTGGTACTATCTCCAAATCTGTTTTACAATGAAAACTGCAGGAATTTCATACCGGCACTAGGAAACACCCTGAGAAACCATAGTAAATGTTTCTCCTGCAACCTGTTCCCTTTGTGTTAGATGAGCAACGTCTCTCCACATGCTCATATTTGAGACATAAGTGTGTGTGAAAGCCGTCCTTCAGCTAGCTTGTTGGGAAAACAACGGATCTTTTCAGTTGCAAAATCCACTCCATACATATATATGGGGAGGTACAAGCCCCAACTCGATTTTACAGTGAAAACTGCAGGAACTTCCAACCGGCACTAGGAAACAGACTGAGAAACCGGAGGAAAATTTTCTCCATCAACCCGTTCCATTTGGGCTAGATGAACGAATATCTCTCCACATGCTCATTTGTGAGGGATATATATGTGTGAAAGCCGTCCTTCACCTAGCTTGTAGGGAACAGAAAGTTTCTTTTCATTTGCAAACTCCACTGAATACATATATATGGGTGGTACAAGCTCCAACTCGGTGTTGTAGTGAAAACTGCAGGAACTTCAAACGGGCACTAGGAAGCAGACTGAGAAACCAGAGGAAAATTTTCTCCTTCAGCCCGTTACTTTTGTGCTAGATGAACGAATATCTCTCCACATGCTCAGTTCTGAGTGATAAGTGTGTGTGAAAGCCGACTTCCCATATCTTGTTGGGAACACAAGGATTCTTTTCAGTTGCAAACTCCACTGAATACACATATGTATGGGGAAGTATAAGTTCCAACTCGGTTTTACAGTGAAAACTGCAGGAACTTCAAAGCGGCACTAGGAAAATGACTGAGAAACCAGAGGAAAAGTTTATCCTGCAACACGTTCCCTTTGTTTTACATGAGCGAACGTCTCTCCACATGCTCATATTTGAGAGATAAGTGTGTGTGAAAGCCGTCCTTCAACTAGGATGTTGGGAACACAACGGTTCTTTTCATTTGCAAACTCCACTCCATATATATATTGGGGAGGTACTAGCTCCAACCAGGTTTTACAGTGATAAATGCAGGAACTGGAAACCGCCACTAAGAAAGAGACTGAGAAACCAGAGTAAAAGTATCTCCTGCAACCCGTTCAATTTTTGCTAGATGAACGAACGTCTGTCAACTTGCTCAGTTGTGAGAGATAAGTGTGGGTGAAAGCCGAACTTCACCTAGCTTGTTGGGAACACAAAGTTTCTTTTCAGTTGCAAAATCCACTCCATACATATATATGGTGTGGTACTAGCTCCAACTCTGTTTTACAGTGAAAACGGCAGGAACTTCATACTGGCACTAGGAAACACCCTGAGAAACTATAGTAAAGTTTCTCCAGCAAACCATTCCCTTTGTGTTAGATGTGCAACCTCTCTCCGCATGCTCATATTTGAGATATAAGTGTGTGTGAAAGCCGTTCTTCACCTAGCTTGTTGGGAGCACAACTTTTCTTTTCAGTTGCAAAGTCCACTCCATAAATATATATGGGGTGGTACTAGCTCCAACTCGTTATTACAGAGAAAACTGCAGGAACTTCCTACCGGCACTAGGTAACAGAATGAGAAACCAGAGGAAAAGTTTCTCCATCAAACCTTTCCTTTTGGGCTAGATGAACGAAATTCTCTCCACATGCTCAGTTGTGAGAGATAAGTGTGTGTGAAAGCCGTCCTTCACCTAGCTTTTTGGGAACACAAAGTTTCTTATCAATTGCCAACTCCTCTCCATACATATATATGGGCAGGCACTAGCTCCAACTAGCTTTTATAGTGAAAACTGCAGGAACTTCCTACCGGCACTAGGAAACAGACTGAGAAACCAGAGGAAAAATTTCTCCAGCAAACATTTCCCTTTTTTATACATGAACGAAAGTCTCTCCACATGCTCAGTTGTGAGAGATATGTGTGTGTGAAAGCCGTCCTTCACCTAGCTTGTAGGGAACACAAAGTTTCTTTTCATTTGCAAACTCCACTCCATACATAAATATGGGGAGGTACTAGCTCCAACACGGTTTTATAGTGAAAACTGCAGGAACTTCAAACCGGCACTAGGAAACAGACTGAGATACCAGAGGAAAAGTTTCTCATTCAACCCGTTTCTTGTGTGCTAGATGAACGAATACCACTCCACATGCTCAGTTCTGAGAGAAAAGTGTGTGTGAAAGCCGAACTTCCCCTAAGATGTTGGGAACACAAAGTTTCTATTCAGTTGCCATCTCACTGAATACATATATATTGGGGGGTAGTAGCTCCAACTCGATTTTACAGTGAAAACTGCAGGAACTTCAAACCGGCACCAGGAAACAGACCGAGAAACCATAGTAAAAGTTTCTGCTTCCACCCGTTCCCTTTGTGTTAGATGAGCGAACGTCTCTCCACATGCTCATATTTGAGAGATAAGTGTGTGTGAAAGCCGTCCTTCAATTACATTGTTGGGAACACAACGGTTCTTTAAAGTTGCAACTCCACTCCATACATATATATGTGGAGGTATAAGTTCCAACGTGGTTTTAAAGTGAAAACTGCTGGAACTTCAAACCGGCATTAGGAAACAGACTGAGAAACCGGAGGAATACTTACTCCTGCAACCCCTTCTTTTTGGGCTAGATGAACGAAAGTCTATCCAAATGATCATTTGTGAGAGATAAGTGTGTGTGAAAGCCGTACTTCACTTAGCTTGTTGGGAACACAAAGTTTCTTTTCAGTTGCAAACTCCACTACATACATATATATGGCTAGGTACTAGCTGCAACACGGTTTTACAGTGAAAACTGCTGGAAATTCAAAACGGCACTAGGAAACAGACTGAGAAACCAGAGAAAATATTCTCCTGCATCTTGATCACTTTGTGCTAGATTTAAGAAAGTCTCTACACATGCTCAGTTCTGAGAGATAAATGTGTGTTAAAGCCGTACTTCACCTAGCTTTTTGGGAACACAAAGTTTCTTATCAGTTGCAAACTACACTCCATACATATATATGGGGAGGCACTAGCTCCAAATCACTTTTACAGTGAAAACTGCAGGAACTTCAAACCGGTACTAGGAAACAGACTGAGAAACCAGAGTATTAGTTTCTCTTGGAACACGCTCCTATGTGCTAGATGAACGAATGTCTCTCCACATGCTCAGTTGTGAGTGATAAATATGTGTGAAAGCCGTCCTTCACCTAACTTGTTGGGAACACAAAGTTTCTTTTCAGTTGCAAAATCCACTCTATACATCTACAATGGGAGGTACTAGCTCCAAAACTGTTTTACAGTGAAAACTGCGGGAACTTCAAACCGGCACTAGGAAACAGACTGAGAAATCAGAGTAAATGTTTCTCTTGCAACCCATTCCATTTGTGATTGATGAACGAACGTCTCTCCACATGCTCAGTTGTGAGAGATATGTGTGTGTGAAAGCCGTACTTCACCTAGTTTGTTTGGAACACAAAGATTCTTTTCTGTTGCAAAATACACTCTATAAATCTATATGGGGAGGTACTAGCTCCAACACGGTTTTACAGTGAAAACTGCAGGAAATTCATACCGGCACTTGGAAACAGACTGAGAAACAATAGTAATAGTTTCTCCTGAAAAACGTTCCCTTCATTTTACATGAGTAAACGTCTCTCCACTTGCTCATATTTAAGAGAAAAGTGTGTGTGAAAGCCGTCCTTCACCTAGGTTGTTGGGAACACAACGGTTCTTTTCAGTTGCAAACTCCACTCCATACATATATTGGGGAGGTACTAGCTCCAACCGGGTTTTACAGTGATAACTGCAGGAATTTGAAACCAACACTAGGAAAAAGACTGAGGAACAAGAGGAAAAGTTTGTACTGCAACCCATTCCCTTTGTGCTAGATGAACGAACGCTTCTCCACATGCTCAGTTGTGAGAGATAAATGTGGGTGAAAGCCGTCCTTCACCTGGATTTTTGGGAACACAAAGTTTCTTTTCAGTTGCAAACTCCACTCCATACATATATATGGGGAGGTACAAGCTCCAACTCGTTTTACAGTGATAACTGCAGGAAATTCATACCGGCACTAGGAAACAGACTGAGAAATCAGAGGAAAATTTTCTCAAGCCACCCATTCATTTTGTTCTAGATGAACGAATATCTCTCCACATGCCCAGTTCTGAGAGATAAGTGTGTGTGAAAGCCGAACTTCACCTATCTTGTTGGGAACACAAAGTTTCTTTTCAGTTGCAAACTCCACTGAATACATATATATTGGTGGGTACTAGCTCCAACTCGGTTTTACAGTGAAAACTGCAGGAACATCAAAGCGGCACTAGGAAAAAGACTGAGGAACCAGAGGAAAAGTTTCTACTGCAACCCATTTCCTTTGTGCTAGATGAACGAACGCTTCTCCACATGCTAGGTTGTGAGAGATAAATGTGGTTGAAAGCCGTCCTTCACCTAGCTTGTTGGGGACACAAATTTTCCTTTCAGTTGCAAACTCCACTCTATATGTTTATATGGGGAGGTAGTAGCTCCAAAAATGTTTTACAGTGAAAAGTGCAGGAACTTCAAACCGGCACTAGGAAACAGACTGAGAAATCAGAGTAAATGTTTCTCCTGCAACACATTCCCTTTGTGATAGATGAACGAACGTCTCTCCACATGCTCAGTTGTGAGAGATATGTGTGTGTGAAAGCCGTCCTTCAACTACCTTGTTGGGAACACAAAGTTACTTTTAAGTTGCTAACCCCACTCCATACATATATATGGGGAGGTACAAGCTCCAACTCGTTTTACAGTGATAACTGCAGGAAATTCATACCGGCACTAGGAAACAGACTGAGAAACCATAGTAAAAGTTTCTCCTGCAACCCGTTCCCTTTTTGTTACATGAGCGACGTCTCTCCACATGCTCATATTTAAGGTGTAATTGTGTGTGAAACCGTCCTTCACCTACGTTGTTGGGAACACAACGGTTCTTTTCAGTTGCAAACTGCACTCCATTCATATATTGGGGTGGTACTAGCTCCAACCAGGTTTTACAGTGATAACTGCAGGAACTTCAAAAAGCCACTAGGAAAGAGAATGAGTAACCAGAGGAAAAGTTTCTCCTGCAGCCTATTCCCTTTTTGCTACATGAATGAAAGTCTCTCAACATGCTCAGTTGTGAGAGATAATTGTGTGTGAAAGCCGTACTACACCTAGATTGTTGGGAACACAAAGTATCTTTTCAGGAGCAATATACACTCCATACATATAATTGGGGTGGTACTATCTCCAAATCTGTTTTACAATGAAAACTGCAGGAATTTCATACCGGCACTAGGAAACACCCTGAGAAACCATAGTAAATGTTTCTCCTGCAACCTGTTCCCTTTGTGTTAGATGAGCAACGTCTCTCCACATGCTCATATTTGAGACATAAGTGTGTGTGAAAGCCGTCCTTCAGCTAGCTTGTTGGGAAAACAACGGATCTTTTCAGTTGCAAAATCCACTCCATACATATATATGGGGAGGTACAAGCCCCAACTCGATTTTACAGTGAAAACTGCAGGAACTTCAAACGGGCACTAGGAAGGAGACTGAGAAACCAGAGGAAAATTTTCTCCATCAACCCGTTCCATTTGGGCTAGATGAACGAATATCTCTCCACATGCTTATTTGTGAGGGATATATATGTGTGAAAGCCGTCCTTCACCTAGCTTGTAGGGAACAGAAAGTTTCTTTTCATTTGCAAACTCCACTGAATACATATATATGGGTGGTACAAGCTCCAACTCGGTGTTGTAGTGAAAACTGCAGGAACTTCAAACGGGCACTAGGAAGGAGACTGAGAAACCAGAGGAAAATTTTCTCCTTCAGCCCGTTACTTTTGTGCTAGATGAACGAATATCTCTCCACATGCTCAGTTCTGAGTGATAAGTGTGTGTGAAAGCCGACTTCCCATATCTTGTTGGGAACACAAGGATTCTTTTCAGTTGCAAACTCCACTGAATACACATATATATGGGGAAGTATAAGTTCCAACTCGGTTTTACAGTGAAAACTGCAGGAACTTCAAAGCGGCACTAGGAAAATGACTGAGAAACCAGAGGAAAAGTTTATCCTGCAACACGTTCCCTTTGTTTTACATGAGCGAACGTCTCTCCACATGCTCATATTTGAGAGATAAGTGTGTGTGAAAGCCGTCCTTCAACTAGGATGTTGGGAACACAACGGTTCTTTTCAGTTGCAAACTCCACTCCATATATATATTGGGGAGGTACTAGCTCCAACCATGTTTTACAGTGATAACTGCAGGAACTGGAAACCGCCACTAAGAAAGAGACTGAGAAACCAGAGTAAAAGTATCTCCTGCAACCCGTTCAATTTTTGCTAGATGAACGAACGTCTGTCAACTTGCTCAGTTGTGAGAGATAAGTGTGTGTGAAAGCCGTTCTTCACCTAGCCTGTTGGGAGCTCAACTTTTCTTTTCAGTTGCAAAGTCCACTCAATAAATATATATGGGGTGGTACTAGCTCCAACTCGTTATTACAGAGAAAACTACAGGAACTTCCTACCGGCACTAGGTAACAGAATGAGAAACCAGAGGAAAAGTTTCTCCATCAAACCTTTCCTTTTGGGCTAGATGAACGAAATTCTCTCCACATGCTCAGTTGTGAGAGATAAGTGTGTGTGAAAGCCGTCCTTCACCTAGCTTTTTGGGAACACAAAGTTTCTTATCAATTGCCAACTCCTCTCCATACATATATATGGGCAGGCACTAGCTCCAACTAGCTTTTATAGTGAAAACTGCAGGAACTTCAAACCGGCACTAGGAAACAGACTGAGATACCAGAGGAAAAGTTTCTCCAGCAAACAGTTCCCTTTTTTATACATGAACGAAAGTCTCTCCACATGCTCAGTTGTGAGAGATATGTGTGTGTGAAAGCCGTCCTTCACCTAGCTTGTAGGGAACACAAAGTTTCTTTTCATTTGCAAACTCCACTCCATACATAAATATGGGGAGGTACTAGCTCCAACACGGTTTTATAGTGAAAACTGCAGGAACTTCAAACCGGCACTAGGAAACAGACTGAGATGCCAGAGGAAAAGTTTCTCATTCAACCCGTTTCTTGTGTGCTAGATGAACGAATACCACTCCACATGCTCAGTTCTGAGAGAAAAGTGTGTGTGAAAGCTGAACTTCCCCTAAGATGTTGGGAACACAAAGTTTCTTTTCAGTTGCCATCTCACTGAATACATATATATTGGGGGGTAGTAGCTCCAACTCGATTTTACAGTGAAAACTGCAGGAACTTCAAACCGGCACCAGGAAACAGACCGAGAAACCATAGTAAAAGTTTCTGCTTCCACCCGTTCCCTTTGTGTTAGATGAGCGAACGTCTCTCCACATGCTCATATTTGAGAGATAAGTGTGTGTGAAAGCCGTCCTTCAGCTAGCTTGTTGGGAAAACAACGGATCTTTTCAGTTGCAAAATCCACTCCATACATATATATGGGTAGGTACAAGCCCCAACTCGATTTTACAGTGAAAACTGCAGGAACTTCCAACCGGCACTAGGAAACAGAGTGAGAAACCAGAGGAAAATTTTCTCCATCAACCCGTTCCATTTGGGCTAGATGAACGAATATCTCTCCACATGCTCATTTGTGAGGGATATATATGTGTGAAAGCCGTCCTTCACCTAGCTTGTAGGGAACAGAAAGTTTCTTTTCATTTGCAAACTCCACTGAATACATATATATGGGTGGTACAAGCTCCAACTCGGTGTTGTAGTGAAAACTGCAGGAACTTCAAACGGGCACTAGGAAGCAGACTGAGAAACCAGAGGAAAATTTTCTCCTTCAGCCCGTTACTTTTGTGCTAGATGAACGAATATCTCTCCACATGCTCAGTTCTGAGTGATAAGTGTGTGTGAAAGCCGACTTCCCATATCTTGTTGGGAACACAAGGATTCTTTTCAGTTGCAAACTCCACTGAATACACATATGTATGGGGAAGTATAAGTTCCAACTCGGTTTTTACAGTGAAAACTGCAGGAACTTCAAAGCGGCACTAGGAAAATGACTGAGAAACCAGAGGAAAAGTTTATCCTGCAACACGTTCCCTTTGTTTTACATGAGCGAACGTCTCTCCACATGCTCATATTTGAGAGATAAGTGTGTGTGAAAGCCGTCCTTCAACTAGGATGTTGGGAACACAACGGTTCTTTTCAGTTGCAAACTCCACTCCATATATATATTGGGGAGGTACTAGCTCCAACCAGGTTTTACAGTGATAACTGCAGGAACTGGAAACCGCCACTAAGAAAGAGACTGAGAAACCAGAGTAAAAGTATCTCCTGCAACCCGTTCAATTTTTGCTAGATGAACGAACGTCTGTCAACTTGCTCAGTTGTGAGAGATAAGTGTGTGTGAAAGCCGTTCTTCACCTAGCCTGTTGGGAGCTCAACTTTTCTTTTCAGTTGCAAAGTCCACTCAATAAATATATATGGGGTGGTACTAGCTCCAACTCGTTATTACAGAGAAAACTACAGGAACTTCCTACCGGCACTAGGTAACAGAATGAGAAACCAGAGGAAAAGTTTCTCCATCAAACCTTTCCTTTTGGGCTAGATGAACGAAATTCTCTCCACATGCTCAGTTGTGAGAGATAAGTGTGTGTGAAAGCCGTCCTTCACCTAGCTTTTGGGAACACAAAGTTTCTTATCAATTGCCAACTCCTCTCCATACATATATATGGGCAGGCACTAGCTCCAACTAGCTTTTATAGTGAAAACTGCAGGAACTTCAAACCGGCACTAGGAAACAGACTGAGATACCAGAGGAAAAGTTTCTCCAGCAAACAGTTCCCTTTTTTATACATGAACGAAAGTCTCTCCACATGCTCAGTTGTGAGAGATATGTGTGTGTGAAAGCCGTCCTTCACCTAGCTTGTAGGGAACACAAAGTTTCTTTTCATTTGCAAACTCCACTCCATACATAAATATGGGGAGGTACTAGCTCCAACACGGTTTTATAGTGAAAACTGCAGGAACTTCAAACCGGCACTAGGAAACAGACTGAGATGCCAGAGGAAAAGTTTCTCATTCAACCCGTTTCTTGTGTGCTAGATGAACGAATACCACTCCACATGCTCAGTTCTGAGAGAAAAGTGTGTGTGAAAGCTGAACTTCCCCTAAGATGTTGGGAACACAAAGTTTCTTTTCAGTTGCCATCTCACTGAATACATATATATTGGGGGGGTAGTAGCTCCAACTCGATTTTACAGTGAAAACTGCAGGAACTTCAAACCGGCACCAGGAAACAGACCGAGAAACCATAGTAAAAGTTTCTGCTTCCACCCGTTCCCTTTGTGTTAGATGAGCGAACGTCTCTCCACATGCTCATATTTGAGAGATAAGTGTGTGTGAAAGCCGTCCTTCACTTACATTGTTGGGAACACAACAGTTCTTTTAAGTTGCAACTCCACTCCATACATATATATGTGGAGGTATAAGTTCCAACGTGGTTTTAAAGTGAAAACTGCTGGAACTTCAAACCGGCATTAGGAAACAGACTGAGAAACCGGAGGAATACTTACTCCTGCAACCCCTTCTTTTTGGGCTAGATGAACGAAAGTCTATCCACATGATCATTTGTGAGAGATAAGTGTGTGTGAAAGCCGTACTTCACTTAGCTTGTTGGGAACACAAAGTTTCTTTTCAGTTGCAAACTCCACTACATACATATATATGGCTAGGTACTAGCTGCAACACGGTTTTACAGTGAAAACTGCTGCAAATTCAAAACGGCACTAGGAAACAGACTGAGAAACCAGAGAAAATATTCTCCTGCATCTTGATCACTTTGTGCTAGATTTAAGAAAGTCTCTACACATGCTCAGTTCTGAGAGATAAATGTGTGTTAAAGCCATACTTCACCTAGCTTGTTGGGAACACAAAGTTTCTTATCAGTTGCAAACTACACTCCATACATATATATGGGGAGGCACTAGCTCCAAATCACTTTTACAGTGAAAACTGCAGGAACTTCAAACCGGTACTAGGAAACAGACTGAGAAACCAGAGTATTAGTTTCTCTTGGAACACGCTCCTATGTGCTAGATGAACGAATGTCTCTCCACATGCTCAGTTGTGAGTGATAAATGTGTGTGAAAGCCGTCCTTCACCTAACTTGTTGGGAACACAAAGTTTCTTTTCAGTTGCAAAATCCACTCTATACATCTACAATGGGAGGTACTAGCTCCAAAACTGTTTTACAGTGAAAACTGCGGGAACTTCAAACCGGCACTAGGAAACAGACTGAGAAATCAGAGTAAATGTTTCTCTTGCAACCCATTCCATTTGTGATTGATGAACGAACGTCTCTCCACATGCTCAGTTGTGAGAGATATGTGTGTGTGAAAGCCGTACTTCACCTAGCTTGTTTGGAACACAAAGATTCTTTTCTGTTGCAAAATACACTCTATAAATCTATATGGGGAGGTACTAGCTCCAACACGGTTTTACAGTGAAAACTGCAGGAAATTCATACCGGCACTTGGAAACAGACTGAGAAACAATAGTAAAAGTTTCTCCTGAAAAACGTTCCCTTTATTTTACATGAGTGAACGTCTCTCTACATGCTCATATTTAAGAGAAAAGTGTGTGTGAAAGCCGTCCTTCACCTAGGTTGTTGGGAACACAACGGTTCTTTTCAGTTGCAAACTCCACTCCATACATATATTGGGGAGGTACTAGCTCCAACCGGGTTTTACAGTGATAACTGCAGGAATTTGAAACCAACACTAGGAAAGAGACTGAGAAACCAGAATAAAAGTTTCTCCTGCAACCCGTTCCATTTTTGCTAGATGAAAGAAAGTTTCTCAACTTGCTCAGTTGTGAGAGATAAGTGTGGGTGAAAGTCGTTCTTCACCTAGCTTGTTGGGAACACAAAGTTACTTTTAAGTTGCAAACCCCACTCCATACACATATATGGGGAGGTAGTAGCTCCAACTCGCTTTTACAGTGAAAACTGCAGGAACTTCATACCGGAACTAGGAAACAGACTGAGAAACCATAGTAAAACTTTCTACTGCCACCCGTTCCTTTGTGTTACATGAGCGAACGTCCCTCCACATGCTCATATTTAAGGTGTAATTGTGTGTGAAAACCGTCCTTAACCTAGGTTGTTGGGAACACAACGGTTCATTTCAGTTGCAAACCCCAATCCATACATATATTTGGGAGGTACTAGCTCCAACCAGGTTTTACATTGAAAACTGCAGGAACTTCAAACCACCACTAGGAAACAGACTGAGAAACCAGAGTAAAAGTTCCTCCTGCAACGCGTTCCATTTTTGCTTAATGAAAGTTCGTCTCCCCACTTGCTCAGTTGTGAGAGAGAAGTGTGTGAAAGCCGTCCTTCACTTAGCTTGTTGGGAACAGAAAGTTACTTTCCAGTTGCAAACCCCACTCCATACATATATATATGGTGAGGTAATAACTCCAACTCGGTTTACAGTGAAAACTGCAGGAACTTCATACCGGCACTAGGAAACAGAATGAGAAACCATAGTAAAAGTTTCTGCTTCCACCCGTTCCCTTTGTGCTAGATGAGCGAACGTCTCTCCACATGCTCATATTTGAGATATATGTGTGTGTGAAAGCCGTCCTTTACTTAGCTTTTTGAGAAAACAACGGTTCTTTTCAGTTGTAAACCCCACTCCATACATATATATGGGGAGGTAGTAGCTCCAACTCGTTTTACAGTGAAAACTGCAGGAACTTCATACCGGAATTAGGAAACAGACTGAGAAACCAGAGAAAATATTCTCCTGCATCTTGTTCACTTTGTGCTAGATTAAAGAAAGATTCTACATATGCTCAGTTCTGAGAGATAAATGTGTGTTAAAGCCGTATTTCACCTAGCTTGTTGGGAACACAAAGTTTCTTATCAGTTGCAAACTCCACTCCTTACATATATATGGGGAGGCACTAGCTCCAAATCACTTTTACAGTGAAAACTGCAGGAACTTCAAACCGGTACTAGGAAACAGACTGAGAAACCAGAGTATTAGTTTCTCCTGAAACACGTTCCTATGTGCTAGATGAACGAATGTCTCTCCACATGCTCAGTTGTGAGTGATAAATGTGTGTGAAAGCCGTCCTTCACCTAACTTGTTGGGAACACAAAGTTTGTTTTCAGTTGCAAAATCCACTCTATACATCTATAATGGGAGGTACTAGCTCCAAAACTGTTTTACAGTGAAAACTGCGGGAACTTCAAACCGGCACTAGGAAACAGACTGAGAAATCAGAGTAAATGTTTCTCCTGCAACACATTCCCTTTGTGATAGATGAACGAACGTCTCTCCAAATGCTCAGTTGTGAGAGATATGTGTTTGTGAAAGCCGTCCTTCACCTAGCTTTTTGGGAACACAAAGTTACTTTTAAGTTGCTAACCCCACTCCATACATATATATGGGGAGGTACAAGCTCCAACTCGTTTTACAGTGATAACTGCAGGAAATTCATACCGGCACTAGGAAACAGACTGAGAAACCATAGTAAAAGTTTCTCCTGCAACCCGTTCCCTTTGTGTTACATGAGCGACGTCTCTCCACATGCTCATATTTAAGGTGTAATTGTGTGTGCATCCGTCCTTCACCTAGGTTGTTGCGAACACAACGGTTCTTTTCAGTTGAAAACTGCACTCCATTCATATATTGGGGTGGTACTAGCTCCAACCAGATTTTACAGTGATAACTGCAGGAACTTCAAAAAGCCACTAGGAAAGAGATTGAGTAACCAGAGTAAAAGTTTCTCCTGCAGCCCGTTACCTTTTTGCTACATGAATGAAAGTCTCTCAACATGCTCAGTTGTGAGAGATAATTGTGTGTGAAAGCCGTACTACACCTAGATTGTTGGGAACACAAAGTATCTTTTCAGAAGCAATATCCACTCCATACATATAAATGGTGAGGTACTATCTCCAAATCTGTTTTACAATGAAAACTGCAGGAATTTCATACCGGCACTAGGAAACACCCTGAGAAACCATAGTAAATGTTTCTCCTGAAACCTGTTCCCTTTGTGTTAGATGAGCAACGTCTCTCCACATGCTCATATTTGAGAGATAAGTGTGTGTGAAAGCCGTCCTTCAACTAGCTTGTTGGGAAAACAACGGTTCTTTTCAGTTGCAAAATCCACTCCATACATATATATGGGGAGGTACAAGCCCCAACTCGGTTTTACAGTGAAAACTGCAGGAACTTCCAACCGGCACTAGGAAACAGACTGAGAAACCAGAGGAAAATTTTCTCCATCAACCCGTTCCATTTGGGCTAGATGAATGGATGTCTCTCCACATGATCAGTTGTGAGTGATATATATGTGTGAAAGCCGTCCTTCACCTAGCTTGTAGGGAACAGAAAGTTTCTTTTCATTTGCAAACTCCACTGAATACATATATATGGGTGGTACAAGCTCCAACTCGGTGTTGTAGTGAAAACTGCAGGAACTTCAAACGGGCACTAGGAAACAGACTGAGAAACCAGAGGAAAATTTTCTCCTTCAGCCAGTTACTTTTGTGCTAGATGAACGAATATCTCTCCACATGCTCAGTTCTGAGTGATAAGTGTGTGTGAAAGCCGACTTCCCATATCTTGTTGGGAACACAAGTATTCTTTTCAGTTGCAAACTCCACTGAATACATATATATATGGGGAAGTATAAGTTCCAACTCGGTTTTACAGTGAAAACTGCAGGAACTTCAAAGCAGCACTAGGAAAATGATTGAGAAACCAGAGGAAAAGTTTCTCCTGCAACACGTTTTCTTTGTGCTAGATGAACGAACGTCTCTCCACATGCTCAGTTCTGAGAGATAAGTGTGTGTGAAAGCTGTCCTTCACATAGCTTGTTGGGAACACAAAGTTTCTTTTCAGTTGCAAACTCCAATCCATACATATATATGGGGAGGCACTAGCTCCAAATCACATTTACAGTGAAAACTGCGGGAACTTCAAACCGGCACTAGGAAACAGACTGAGAAATCAGAGTAAATGTTTCTCCTGCAACCCATTCCCTTTGTGATTGATGAACGAACGTCTATCCACATGCTCATGTGTGAGAGATATGTGTGTGTGAAAGCCGTACTTCACCTAGCTTGTTGGGAACACAAAGTTTCTTTTCAGTTGCAAAATCCAGTCTATATATCTATATGAGGAATTACTAGCTCCAACACGGTTTTACAGTGAAAATTGCAGGAATTTCATACCGGAACTAGGAAACAGACTGAGAAACCATAGTAAAATTTTCTACTGCAAAACGTTCCCTTTATTTTACATGAGCGAACGTCTCTCCACATGCTCATATTTAAGAGATAATTGTGTGTGAAAGCCGTCCTTCACCTAGGTTGTTGGGAACACAACGGTTCTTTTCAGTTGCAAACTCCAATCCATACATATATTGGGGAGGTACTAGCTCCAACCGGGTTTTACAGTGATAACTGCAGGAATTTGAAACCAACACTAGGAAAGAGACTGACAAACCAGAGTAAAAGTTTCTCCTGCAACCCGTTCCATTTTTGCTAGATGAAAGAACCTCTCTCAACTTGCTCAGTTGTGAGAGATAAGTGTGGGTGAAAGCCGAACTTCACCTAGCTTGTTGGGAACACAATGTTTCTTTTCAGTTGCAAAATCCACTCCATACATATATATGGTGAGGTACTAGCTCCTACTCGATTTTACCGTGAAAACTGCAAGAACTTCATACCGGCACTAGGAAACACCCTGAGAAACCACAGAAAAAGTTTCTCCAGCAAAGTGATCCCTTTGTTTTAGATGAACAACGTCTCTCCACATGCTCATATTTGAGATATAAGTGTGTGTGAAAGCCGTCCTTCACCTAGCTTGTTGGGAACACAATGGTTCTTTTCTGTTGCAAAGTCCACTCCATAAATATATATGGGGTGGTACTAGCTCAAACTCGGTTTTACAGTGAAAACTGAAGGAACTTCCAACCGGCACTAGGTAACATAATGAGAAACCAGAGGATAAGTTTTTCCATCAACCCTTTCCTTTTGGGCTAGATGAACGAAAATCTCTCCACATGCTCAGTTGTGAGAGATAAGTGTGTGTGAAAGCCGTCCTTCACCTAGCTTTTTGGGAACACAAAGTTTCTTATCAGTTGCCAACTCCTCTCCATACATATATATGGGGAGGCACTAGCTCCAACTCGCTTTTATAGTGAAAACTGCAGGAACTTCAAAACGGCAGTAGGAAAGAGACTGAGAAACCAGAGGAAAAGTTTCTCCTGCCATCAGTTCCCTTTTTTATACATGAACAAACGTCTCTCCACATGCTCAGTCGTAAGGGATATGTGTGTGTGAAAGCCGTCCTTCACCTAGCTTGTAGGGAACACAAAGTTTCTTTTCAGTTGCAAACTCCACTCCATACATATATATGGGGAGGTACAAGATCCAACACGGTTTTATAGTGAAAACTGCAGGAATTTCAAACCGGCACTAGGAAACAGAATGAGAAACCAGAGGAAAAGTTTCTCCTGCAACCCTTTCCGTTTGTGCTAGATGAACGAACGTCCCTCCACTTCCTCAGTTGTGAGAGATAAGTGTGTGAAAGCCGCACTTCAACTAGCTAGTTGGGAACACAAAGTTACTTTTCAGTTGCAAACCCCACTCCATATATATATATGGGGAGGTATTAGCTTCAAAACGGTTTTACTGTGAAAACTGCAGGAACTTCAAACCGGCACTAAGAAACAGACTGAGAAATCAGATTAAATGTTTCTCCTGCAACCCGATCCCTTTGTGTTACATGAGCGAACGTCTTTCCACTTGCTTGTATTTGAGAGATAAGTGTGTGAGATTGCCGTCCTTCACCTAGGTTGTTTGGAACACAACGGTTCTTTCTAGTTGCAAACTCCACTCCATACATATATTGGGGAGGTACTAGCTCCAACCAGGTTTCACAGTGATAACTGCAGGAACTTGAAACCGCCACTAGGAAACAGACTGAGAAACCAGAGTAAAAGTTTCTCCTGCAACCCGTTCCCTTTGTGCTAGATGAACGAACGTCTCTCCACATAATCAGTTGGGAGAGATAATGGTGTGTGAAAGCCGCCCTTCACAAAGCTTGTTGGGAACACAAAGATACTTTTCAGTTGCAAACTCCACTACATACATATATATGGTGAGGTAATAGCTCCTACTCATTTTTAAGTGAAAATGCAGGAACTTCAATCCGCCACTAGGAAACAGACTGAGAAACCAGAGTAAAAGTTTCACCTGCAACCCGTTCCTTTTGTGCTAGATGAACGAACATCTCTCCACATGCTCAGGTGCGAGAGATATGTGTGTGTGAAAGCCGTCCTTAACCTAGCTTGTTGGGAACACAAATTTTCTTTTCAGTTGCAAACTCCACTGAATATTTATATATGGGTTGATACTAGTTCCAAATCGGTTTTATAGTGAAATCTGCAGGAACTTCTCACAGGCACTATGAAACATGCTGAGAACCATAGTAAAAGTTTTTCCTGCAACCCGTTCCATTTGTGTTAGATGAACGAACGTCTCTCCACATTCTCATATTTGAGAGATATGTGTGTGTGAAAGCCGTCCACCTAGCTTGTTGGGAATACAAATTTGCTTTTCATTTGCAAACACCACTGAATACATATATATGTGGAGGTACGAGCTCCAACACTGTTTTACTGTGAAAACTGCAGGAACTTCAAACCGGCACTACTAGACAGACTGAGAAACCAGAGTAAAAGTTTCTCCTGCGACCCGTTCCTTTTGTGCTAGATGAACGAACATCTCTCCACATGCTCAGTTCTGAGAGATAAGTGTGCGTGAAAGCCGTCCTTCACCTAGCTTGTTGGGAACACAAAGTTTCTTTTCAGTTGCAAACTCCAGTCCATAGATATATATGGCGAGGTACTAGCCTCAACATTGTTTTACAGTGAAAACTGCAGGAACTTCATACCGGAACTAGGACAGACTGAGAAACCAGAGAAAAGATTCCTCTGCATAGCGTTCCCTTTGTGCAAGATGAAAGAAAGTCTCTCCACATGCTAAGATCTGAGAGATAAGTGTGTGTGGAAGCCGTCCTTCACCTCGCTTGTTGGGAACACAATGATTCTTATCAGATGCAAACTCAACTCCATACATTTATATGGGGAGGAAATAGCTCCAACTCGCTTTAAGAGTGAAAACTGCAGGAACATCAAACCACACTTGGAAACAGACTGAGAAATCAGAGTAAAATTTTCTCCTGCAAACTATTACCTTTGTGCTAGATGAACGAATGTCTCTACACATGCTAAGTTGTAAGTGATAAATGTGTGTGAAAGCCTTCTTCACCTATCTTGTTGGGAACACAAAGTTTCTTTTCAGTTACAAAGTACACTCCATATATATATATGGGGAGGTACTATCTCCAACTCTGTTTTACAGTGAAAACTGCTGGAACTTCAAACCGGCACTAGGAAACAGACTGAGAAAACAGAGTAAATTTTCTCCTGCAACCCGTTCCCTTTTTGCTAGATGAACGAACGTCTCTACACATGCTCAGTTGTGAGGGATAAGTGTGTTAAAGCTGTCCTTCACTTAGCTTGATGGGAACACATATTTAATTTTCAGTTGGAAACCCCACTCCATATGTATATACGGTGAGGAACTATCTCCAACCAGGTTTTACAGGGAAAACTGCTGGAATTACAAACCACCACTAGGAAACAAACTGAGAAACCAGAGTAAAAGTTTTTCCTGCAACCCGTTTCCTTTGGGCTAGATGAACGAACGTCTCTCCAATGCTCAGTTCTGAGAGATATGTGTGTGTGAAAGCCGTCCTTCACCAAGCTTTTTGGGAACACAAAGTTACTTTTCAGTTACAAACACCACTCCATACATATATATGGTGAAGTATTAGCTCCAACCAGGTTTTACAGTGAAAACTGCAGGAAATTCAAACGGCCCCTAGGAAACAGACTGAAAAACCAGAGAAAAATTTTCTCCTGCAAAACGTTCCTTTTGTGCTAGATGAACGAAAGTATCTCCACTTGCTCTGTTGTGGAAGATAAATGTGTGTGAAAGCAGTCCTTCATATAGCTTGTTGGGAACACAAAGATTCTTTTCATTTGCAAACTCAACTCCATACATATATAAGGGGAGCTACAAGCTCCACTCGGTTTTACAGTGAAAACAGCAGGAAATTCAGAACGGCACTAGGAAACAGACAGAGAAACCAGAGTAAAATTTTCTCCTTCAAAATGTTCCTTTTGTGCTAGATGAGCGAACGTCTCTCCACATCCTCATATTTGAGAGATAAATGTGTGTGAAAGCCATCCTTCACATAGCTTGTTGGGAACACAAAGTTGCTTTTCATTTCCAAACTCCACTGATACATATATTTGGGTAGGTAGTACCACCGACTCGGTTTTAGAGTGAAAACTGCAGGAACTTCAAACCGGCACTAGGAAACAGACTGAGATACAAGACTAAAAGTTTTTCCTGCGACCCGTTCCTTTTGTGCTAGATGAACGAACGTCTCTCAACATGCTCAGTTGTGAGAGACAGTGTGTGTGAAAGCCGACATTCACGTAGCTTTTTGGGAACACAAAGATTCTTATCAGATGCAAAATCCACTCCTTACATATATATGTGCACGTACTAGCTCCAAATAATATTTACAATGAAAACTGCAGGAACTTCAAAATGGCACTAGGAAACAGACTGAGAAACCAGAGTAAAAGTTTTCCTGCAACATGTTCCATTTGTACTAGATGAACGAACGTCTCTCCACTTGCACAGTTGTGAGATTTAAGTGTGTGTGAAAGCCGTCCTTCACCTAGCTTGTTGGGAACTCAAAGCTTCTTTTAAGATGCAAAATCCACTCCATACATATATATGGTGAGATACTAGCTCCAACTCAAATTTATAATGAAAACAACAGGAAATTCAAAACGGCACTAGGAAACAGACTGAGAAAACAGAGTAAAAGTTTCTCCTGCAAACTGTTCCTTTTGTGCTAGATGAACGAACGTCTCTCAACTTGCTCAGTTGTGAGAGATAATTGTGTGTGAAAGCCGTTCTTCAATTAGCTTGGTGGGAACACATAGTTTCTTTTCAGTTGTAAAATCCACTCCATACATATATAAGGGGAGGTACTAGCTCCAACTCGGTTTTACAGTGATAACTGCAGGAACTTCAAACAGGCACTAGGAAACAGACTGAAAAACCAGAGTAAAAGTTTTTCCTGCAACCCGTTCATTTTGGGCTAGATGAACGAACTTTTCTCCACATGCTCATTTCTGAGAGATAAGTGTGTGTGAAAGGGTTCCTTCACCTAGCTTGTAGGGAACACATTTTCTTTTCAGTTGAAAACTACGCTGAATACATATATATAGGGAGGTACTAGCTCCAAATCGGTTTTGCAGTGAAGACTGCAGTAACTTCAAACAGGCACTAGGAAACAGACTGAGAAACCATAGTAAAACTTTCTCCTGCATCCCGTTACTTTGAGTTACATGAACGAACGTCTCTTCACATGATCATATTTAAGGTGTAATTGTGTGTGAAATCCGTCCTTCAACTAGGTTGTTGGAAACACAATGGTTCTTTTCAGTTGCAAACCCCAATCCATATATATATTGTGGAGATACTTGCTCCAAACAGGTTTTACAGTGAAAACTGCAGGAACTTCAAACCGCCACTAGGAAATAGACTGAGAAACCAGAGTAAAAGTTTCTCCTGCAACACGTTCCCTTTGTGCTATATGAACGAAAGTCTCTCCACTTGCTCAGTTGTGAGAGATAAGTGTGTGAAAGCCGTCCTTCACCTAGCTTGTTGGGAACACAAAGTTACATTTCAGTTGCAAACTACACTCCATACATATATATGGGGATGTACTCGCTCCAACTCTGTTTTACAGTGAAAACTGCAGGAACTTCCAACCGGCACTAGGAAACAGACTGAGAAACAAGAGTAAAGTTTCTCCCGCATCCCTTTCCCTTTGTGCTAGATGAGCGAACGTCTCTCACGTGCTCAGTTGTGAGAGATACATGAGTGTGAAAGCCGTCCTTCTCTTTGCTTGTTGGGAACACAAAGTTTCTTTTCAGTTGCAAACTCCACTCCATACATATATATGGGGAGGGACTAGCCCCAACTAGGTTTTACAGTGAAAACTGCAGGAACTTCAAACCGCCACTAGGAAACAGACTGAGAAACCAGAGTAAAAGTTTCTCCTGCAACCCGTTCCATTTGTGCTAAATGAACGAATGTCTCTCCACTTGCTCAGTTGTGAGAGGTAAGTGTGTGAAAGCCGTCCTTCACTTAGCTTGTTGGGAACACAAAGTTACTTTACAGTTGCAAACCCCACTCCATACATATATATGGTGAGGTAATACTTCCAACTCGGTTTACCGTGAAAACTGCAGGAACTTCATACCGGCACTAGGAAACAGACTGAGAAACCATAGTAAATATTTCTCCTGCAATCCGTTCCCTTTGTGCTAGATGAGCGAACGTCTCTCCACATGTTCATATTTGAGATATATGTGTGTGTGAAATCCGTCCTTTATTTAGCTTGTTGGGAACACAACGGTTCTTTTCAGTTGCAAATTCCACTCCATACATATATATGGTGAGGTAATAGCTCCAACTCTGTTTTACAGTGAAAACTGCAGGAACTTCAAACCGGCACTATGAAACAGACTGAGAAACCAGAGGAAAATTTTCACCAGCAACTCATTCGTTTTGTGCTAGATGAACGAATATCTCTCCACATGCTCAGTTCTGAGAGATAAGTGTGTGTGAAAGCCGAACTTCACCTATCTTGTTGGGAACAAAAATTTCTTTTCAGTTGCCAACTCCACTCCATACATATATATTGGTGGGTACTAGCTCCAACTCGGTTTTACAGTGAAAACTGCAGGAACTTCAAAGCGGCACTAGGAAAAAGACTGAGGAACCAGAGGAAAAGTTTCTACTGCAACCCATTCCCCTTGATCTAGATGAACGAACGCTTCTCCACATGCTCAGTTGTGAGAGATAAATGTGTGTGAAAGCCGTCCTTCACCTAGCTTGTCGGGGCACAAAGTTTCTTTTCAGTTGCAAACTCCACTCTATATGTCTATATGGGGATGTAGAAGCTCCAAAACTGTTTTACAGTGAAATCTGCAGGAACTTCATACAGGAACTAGGAAACAGACTGAGAAACCATAGTAAAAGTTTCTCCTGCAACCCGTTCCCTTTGTGTTACATGAGCGAACTTCTCTCCACATGCTAATATTTAAGGTGTAATTGTGTGTGAAAGCCGTCCTTCACCTAGCTTGTTGGGAACACAAAGATATTTTTCAGCTGCAAACTCCAATCCATACATATATTGGGGAGGTACTAGCTCCAACCAGGTTTTACAGTGATAAATGCAGGAAATTCTAACCGCCACTAGGAAAGAGAATGAGAAACCAGAGGAAAAGTTACACCTGCAACTCGTTCCCTTTTTGCTAGATGAACGAACGTCTCTCAACTTGCTCAGTTCTGAGAGATAAGTGTGTGTGAAAGCCGTCCTTAACCTAGCTTGTTGGGAACACAACGGTTCTTTTCAGTTGCAAATTCCACTCCATACATATATATGGTGAGGTACTAGCTCCAAATCTGTTTTACAGTGAAAACTGCAGGAACTTCAAACCGGCACTAGGAAACAGACTGAGAAACCAGAGGAAAATTTTCACCAGCAACCCATTCGTTTTGTGCTAGATGAACGTATATCTCTCCACATGCTCAGTTCTGAGAGATAAGTGTGTGTGAAAGCCGAACTTCACATATCTTGTTGGGAACAAAAAGTTTCTTTTCAGTTGCCAACTCCACTCCATACATATATATTGGTGGGTACTAGCTCCAACTCTGTTTTACAGTGAAAACTGCAGGAACTTCAAAGCGGCACTAGGAAAATGACTGAGGAACCAGAGGAAAAGTTTCTCCGGCAAAACGTTCCTTTTGTGCTAGATGAGCGAACGTCTCTCCACATCCTCATATTTGAGAGATAAATGTTTGTGAAAGCCATCCTTCACATAGCTTGTTGGGAACACAAAATTGCTTTTCATTTCCAAACTCCACTGATACATATATTTGTGTAGGTAGTACCACCGACTCGGTTTTAGAGTGAAAACAGCAGGAACGTCAAACCGGCACTAGGAAACAGACTGAGATACAAGACTAAAAGTTTTTCCTGCGACCCGTTCCTTTGTGCTAGATGAACGAACGTCTCTCTACATGCTCAGTTGTGAGAGACAGTGTGTGTGAAAGCCGACATTCACGTAGCTTTTTGGGAACACAAAGATTCTTATCAGATGCAAAATCCACTCCTTACATATATATGTGCACGTACTAGCTCCAAATAATATTTACAATGAAAACTGCAGGAACTTCAAAATGGCACTAGGAAACAGACTGAGAAACCAGAGTAAAAGGATCTCCTGCAACAGGTTCCATTTGTACTAGATGAACGAACGTCTCTCCACTTGCTCAGTTGTGAGATTTAAGTGTGTGTGAAAGCCGTCCTTCACCTAGCTTGTTGGGAACTCAAAGCTTCTTTTAAGATGCAAAATCCACTCCATACATAAATATGGTGAGGTACTAGCTCCAACTCAAATTTACAATGAAAACAGCAGGAAATTCAAAACGGCACTAGGAAACAGACTGAGAAAACAGAGTAAAAGTTTATCCTGCAAACCGTTCCTTTTGTGCTAGATGAACGAACGTCTCTCAACTTGCTCAGTTGTGAGAGATAATTGTGTGTTGAAGCCGTTCTTCAATTAGCTTGGTGGGAACACATAGTTTCTTTTCAGTTGCAAAATCCACTCCATACATATATAAGGGGAGGTACTAGCTCCAACTCGGTTTTACAGTGATAACTGCAGGAACTTCAAACAGGCACTAGGAAACAGACTGAAAAACCAGAGTAAAAGTTTTTCCTGCAACCCGTTCATTTTGGGCTAGATGAACGAACTTTTCTCCACATGCTCATTTCTGAGAGATAAGTGTGTGTGAAAGGGTTCCTTCACCTAGCTTGTAGGGAACACATTTTCTTTTCAGTTGAAAACTACACTGAATACATATATATAGGGAGGTACTAGCTCCAAATCGGTTTTACAGTGAAGACTGCAGTAACTTCAAACAGGCACTAGGAAACAGACTGAGAAACCATAGTAAATCTTTCTCCTGCAATCCGTTACTTTGTGTTACATGAACGAACGTCTCTCCACATGATCATATTTAAGGTGTAATTGAGTGTGAAATCCGTCCTTCACCTAGGTTGTTGGGAACACAATGGTTCTTTTCAGTTGCAAACCCCAATCCATACATATATTGTGGAGGTACTTGCTCCAAACAGGTTTTACAGTGAAAACTGCAGGAACTTCAAACCGCCACTAGGAAATAGACTGAGAAACCAGAGTAAAAGTTTCTCCCGCATCCCTTTCCCTTTGTGCTAGATGAGCGAACGTCTCTCACGTGCTCAGTTGTGAGAGATACATGTGTGTGAAAGCCGTCCTTCAATTTGCTTGTTGGGAACACAAAGTTTCTTTTCAGTTGCAAACTCCACTCCATACATATATATGGGGAGGGACTACCCCCAACTAGGTTTTACAGTGAAAACTGCAGGAACTTCAAACCGCCACTAGGAAACAGACTGAGAAACCAGAGTAAAAGTTTCTCCTGCAGCCCGTTCCATTTGTGCTAAATGAACGAATATCTCTCCACTTGCTCAGTTGTGAGAGATAAGTGTGTGAAAACCGTCCTTCACTTAGCTTGTAGGGAACACAAAGTTACTTTACAGTTGCAAACCCCACTCCATACATATATATGGTGAAGTAATACCTCCAACTCGGTTTACCGTGAAAACTGCAGGAACTTCATACCGGCACTAGGAAACAGACTGAGAATCCATAGTAGATATTTCTCCTGCAATCCGTTCCCTTTGTGCTAGATGAAGGAACGTCTCTCCACATGCTCATATTTGAGATATATGTGTGTGTGAAATCCGTCCTTTATTTAGCTTGTTGGGAACACAACGGTTCTTTTCAGTTGCAAATTCCACTCCATACATATATATGGTGAGGTAATAGCTCCAACTCGGTTTTACAGTGAAAACTGCAGGAATTTCAAAGCGGCAATAGGAAAAAGACTGAGGAACCAGAGGAAAAGTTTCTACTGCAACCCATTCCCCTTGATCTAGATGAACGAACGCTTCTCCACATGCTCAGTTGTGAGAGATAAATGTGTGTGAAAGCCGTCCTTCACCTAGCTTGTTGGGGCACAAAGTTCCTTTTCATTTGCAAACTCCACTCTATATGTCTATATGGGGATGTAGAAGATCCAAAACTGTTTTACAGTGAAATCTGCAGGAACTTCATACCGGAACTAGGAAACAGACTGAGAAACCATAGTAAAAGTTTCTCCTGCAACCCGTTCCCTTTGTGTTAGGTGAGCAACGTCTCTCCACATGCTCATATTTGAGAGATAAGTGTGTGTGAAAGCCGTCCTTCACCTAGCTTGTTGGGAACACAACGGTTTTTTTCCAGTTGCAAAGTCCACTCCATACATATATATGGGGAGGCACAAGCTCCAACTCGCTTTTAGAGTGAAAACTGCAGGAACTTCAAACCGGCACTAGGAAACAGACTGAGAAACCAGAGTAAAAGTTTCCCCTGCAACCCGTTCCCTTTGTGCTAAATGAACGAAAGTCTCTCAACATGCTCATATTTGAGAGATAAGTGTGTGTGAAAGCCGTCCTTCAACTAGCTTGTTGGGAACACAACGGTTCGTTTCAGTTGCAAAGTCCACTCCATACATATATATGGGGAGGTACAAGCTCCAACTCGATTTTAAAGAGAAAACTGCAGGAAATTCAAACCGGAACTAGGAAACACACTGAGAAAATGGAGGAAAAGTTTATCCTGCAAACTGATCCTTTTGGGCTAGATGAACGAAAGCCTATCCACATGCTCAGTTGTGAGAGATAAGTGTGTGTGAAAGCCGTCCTTCAACTAGCTTGTTAGGAACACAAAGTTGCTTTTCATTTCCAAACTCCACTGATACATATATTTGGGTAGGTAGAAGCTCCGTTCGGTTTTAGAGTGAAAACTGCAGGAACTTCAAACAGGCACTAGGAAACAGACTGAGATACAAGAGTAAAACTTTTTCCTGCAACCCTTTCCCTTTTTGCTAGATGAACGAACGTCTCTCTACATGCTCAGTTGTGAGAGACAGTGTGTGTGAAAGCCGACATTCACGTAGCTTTTTGGGAACACAAAGATTCTTATCAGATGCAAACTCCACTCCATACATATATATGTGCGCGTACTAGCTCCAACCAAGATTTACAATGAAAACTGCAGGAACTTCAAACCGCCACTAGGGAATAGACTGAGAAACCAGAGTAAAAGTTTCTCCTGCAACAAGTTCCATTTGTACTAGATGAACGAACGTCTCTCCACTTGCTCAGTTGTGAGAGATAAGTTTGTGTGAAAGCCGTCCTTCACCTAGCTTGTTGGGAACTCAAAGCTTCTTTTAAGATGCAAAATCCACTCCATACATATATATGGTGAGGTACTAGCTCCAACTCAGATTTACAATGAAAACAGCAGGAAATTCAAAAAGGCACTAGGAAACAGACTGAGAAAACAGAGTAAATGTTTCTCCTGCAAACCGTTCCATTTTGTGCTAGATGAACGAAAGTCTCTCAACTTGCTCAGTTGTGAGAGATAATTGTGTGTGAAAGCCGTCCTTCAATTAGCTTGTTGGGAACACATAGTTTCTTTTCAGTTGCAAAATCCACTCCATACATATATAAGTGGAGGTACTAGCTCCAACTCGGTTTTACAGTGATAACTGCAGAAAATTCAAACAGGCACTAGGAAACAGACTGAAAAACCAGAGTAAAAGTTTTCCCAGCAACCCGTTCTTTTTGGGCTAGATGAACGAACATCTCTCCACATGCTTATTTCTGAGAGATAAGTGTGTGTGAAAGGGTTCCTTAACCTAGCTTGTAGGGAACACAGTTTCTTTTCAGTTGAAAACTACACTGAATACATATATATAGGGAGGTACTAGCTCCAACACGGTTTTACAGTGAAAACTGCAGGAACTTCAAAACGGCACTAGGAATTAGACTGAGAAACCAGAGGAAAAGTTACACCTGCAACTCGTTCCCTTTTTGCTAGATGAACGAACGTCTCTCAACTTTCTCAGTTCTGAGAGATAAGTGTGTGTGAAAGCCGTCCTTAAGCTAGCTTGTTGGGAACACAACGGTTCTTTTCAGTTCCAAATTCCACTCCATACATATATATGGTGAGGTACTAGCTCCAAATCTGTTTTACAGTGAAAACTGCAGGAACTTCAAACCGGCACTAGGAAACAGACTGAGAAACCAGAGGAAAATTTTCACCAGCAACCCATTCGTTTTGTGCTAGATGAACGAATATCTCTCCACATGCTCAGTTCTGAGAGATAAGTGTGTGTGAAAGCCGAACTTCACCTATCTTGTTGGGAACAAAAAGTTTCTTTTCAGTTGCCAACTCCACTCCATACATATATATTGGTGGGTACTAGCTCCAACTCGGTTTTACAGTGAAAACTGCAAGAACTTCAAAGCGGCACTAGGAAAAAGACTGAGGAACCAGAGGAAAAGTTTCTACTGCAACCCATTCCCCTTGATCTAGATGAACGAACGCTTCTCCACATGCTCAGTTGTGAGAGATAAATGTGTGTGAAAGCCGACCTTCACCTAGCTTGTTGGGGCACAAAGTTTCTTTTCAGTTGCAAACTCCACTATATATGTCTATATGGGGATGTAGAATCTCCAAAACTGTTTTACAGTGAAAACTGCAGGAACTTCATACCGGAACTAGGAAACAGACTGAGAAACCATAGTAAAAATTTCTCCTGCAACCCGTTCCCTTTGAGTTAGGTGAGCAACGTCTCTACACATGCTCATATTTGAGAGTTAAGTGTGTGTGAAAGCCGTCCTTCAACTAGCTTGTTGGGAACACAATGGTTTTTTTCCAGTTGCAAACTCCACTCCATACATATATATGGGGAGGCACAAGCTCCAACACGCTCTTAGAGTGAAAACTGCAGGAACTTCAAACCGGCACTAGGAAACAGACTGAGAAACCAGAGTAATAGTTTCTCCTGCAACCCGTTCCCTTTATGCTAAATGAACGAAAGACTCTCAACATGCTCATATTTGAGAGATAAGTGTGTGTGAAAGCCGTCCTTCACCTAGCTTGTTGGGAACACAAAGTTTCTTTTCAGTTGCAAACTCCACTCCATACATATATATGGGGAGGGACTAGCCACAACCAGGTTTTACACTGAAATCTGCAGGAACTTCAAACCGCCAATAGGAAACAGACTGAGAAACCAGAGTAATAGTTTCTCCTGCAACCCGTTCCCTTTGTGCTAAATGAACGAAAGTCTCTCAACATGCTCATATTTGAGAGATAAGTGTGTGTGAAAGCCGTCCTTCAACTAGCTTGTTGGGAACACAACGGTTCTTTTCAGTTGCAAATTCCACTCCATACATATATATGGGGAGGTACAAGCTCCAACTCGGTTTTAAAGTGAAAACTGCAGGAAATTCAAACCGGAACTAGGAAACACACTGAGAAAATGGAGGAAAAGTTTATCCTGCAAACCGATCCTTTTGGGCTAGATGAACGAAAGCCTATCCACATGCTCAGTTGTGAGAGATAAGTGTGTGTGAAAGCCGTCCTTCAACTAGCTTGTTAGGAACACAAAGTTGCTTTTCATTTCCAAACTCCACTGATACATATATTTGGGTAGGTAGAAGCTCCGTTTGGTTTTAGAGTGAAAACTGCAGGAACTTCAAACAGGCACTAGGAAACACACTGAGATACAAGAGTAAAAGTTTTTCCTGCAACCCTTTCCCTTTTTGCTAGATGAACGAACGTCTCTCTACATGCTCAGTTGTGAGAGACAGTGTGTGTGAAAGCCGACATTCACGTAGCTTTTTGGGAACACAAAGATTCTTATCAGATGCAAACTCCACTCCATACATATATATGTGCACGTACTAGCTCCAACTAAGATTTACAATGAAAACTGCAGGAACTTCAAACCGCCACTAGGGAATAGACTGAGAAACCAGAGTAAAAGTTTCTCCTGCAAGAGGTTCCATTTGTACTAGATGAACGAACGTCTATCCACTTGCTCAGTTGGGAGAGATAAGTTTGTGTGAAAGCCGTCCTTCACCTAGCTTGTTGGGAACTCAAAGCTTCTTTTAAGTTGCAAAATCCACTCCATACATATATATGGTGAGGTACTAGCTCCAACTCAGATTTACAATGAAAACAGCAGGAAATTCAAAACGGCACTAGGAAACAGACTGAGAAAACAGAGTAAAAGTTTCTCCTGCAAACCGTTCCTTTTGTGCTAGATGAACGAACGTCTCTCAACTTGCTCAGTTGTGAGAGATAATTGTGTGTGAAAGCCGTCCTTCAATTAGCTTGTTGGGAACACATAGTTTCTTTTCAGTTGCAAAATCCACTCCATACATATATAAGTGGAGGTACTAGCTCCAACTCGGTTTTACAGTGATAACTGCAGAAACATCAAACAGGCACTAGGAAACAGACTGAAAAACCAGAGTAAAAGTTTTTCCTGCAACCCGTTCCTTTTGGGCTAGATGAACGAACATCTCTCCACATGCTTATTTCTGAGAGATAAGTGTGTGTGAAAGGGTTCCTTAACCTAGCTTGTAGGGAACACAGTTTCTTTTCAGTTGAAAACTACACTGAATACATATATATAGGGAGGTACTAGCTCCAACACGGTTTTACATTGAAAACTGCAGGAACTTCAAACCGGCACTAGGAAATAGACTGAGAAACCAGAGGAAAAGTTACACCTGCAACTCGTTCCCTTTTTGCTAAATGAACGAACGTCTCTCAACTTGCTCAGTTCTGAGAGATAAGTTTGTGTGAAAGCCGTCCTTCACCTAGCTTCTTGAGAACTCAAAGTTTCTTTTCAGAATCAAACTCCACTCCATACATATATAAGGGGAGGAACTAGCTCCAACTCGGTTTTACAGTGATAACTGCAGGAATTTCAAACAGGCAGTAGGAAACAGACTGAAAAACCAGAGTAAAAGTTACACCTGCAACCCGTTCCCTTCGTGCTAGATGAACGAACATCTCTCCACATGTTCAGTTGTGAGAGATAAGTGTGTGAAAGTCGTCCTTCTAATAGCTTGTTGGGAACACAAAGTTTCTTTTCAGTTGCAAACTCCACTCCATACATATATATGGGGAGCTGCAAGCTCCATTCGGTTTTACAGTGATATCAGCTGAAAATTCAGAACGGCACTAGGAAACAGACTGAGAAACCAGAGTAAAAGTTTCTCCTGCAAAACTTTCTTTTTGCTAGATGAACGGAAGTATCTCCACTTGCTCATTTGTGAGAGATAAATGTGTGTGAACGCCGTCCTTCACCTAACTTGTTGGGAACACAACGGTTCTTTTCTGTTGCAAAGTCCACTCCATAAATATATATGGGGTGTTACTAGCTCCAACTCGGTTTTACAGTGAAAACTGAAGGAACTTCCAACCGTCACTAGGAAACAGAATGAGAAACCAGAGGAAAAGTTTCTCCATCAACCCTTTCCTTTTGGGCTAGATGAACGAAAGTCTCTCCACATGCTCGGGTGTGAGAGATAATTGTGTGTGAAAGCCGTCCTTCACCTAGCTAGTTGGGATCACAAAGTTACTTTTCAGTGGCAAACCCCACTCCATACATATATATGGGGAGGTACTAGCTCCAACTCGAATTACAGTGAAAAATGCAGGAACTTCATACTGGCACTATGTAACAGACTGAGAAACCAAAGTAAAATTTTCTCCTGCAAACCGTTCCCTTTTTGTTACATGAGCGAACGTCTCTCCACATGCTCATATTTGAGAGATAAGTGTGTGTGAAAGCCGTCCTTCAACTAGGTTCTTGGGAACACAACGGTTATTTTCAGTTGCAAACTACAGTCCATACATACATTGGGGAGGTCAAGCTCCAACCAGGTTTTACAGTAATATCTGCAGGAACTTCAAACCGCCAGTAGGAAAGAGACTAAGAAACCAGAGTAAAATTCTCCTGCAACTCGTTCCCTTTTTGCTAGATGAAGGAACGTCTCTCAACTTGCTCAGTTGTGAGAGATTACTGTGTGTGAAAGCCGTACTTAACCTAGGTTGTTGGGAACAGAAAGTATCTTTTCAGATGCAAAAACCACTCCATAAATATAGATGGTGAGGTAGTAGCTCCAACTCTATTTTACAGTGAAACCTGCAGGAACTTCATACCGGCAATAGGAAACACCCTGAGTAGACATAGTAAAAGTTTCTCCTGCAACCCTTTCCCTATTTGTTAGATGAGCGAACCTCTCCACATGCTCATATTTCACAGATAATTGTGTGTGAAAGCCGTCCTTCACCTAGCTTTTTGGGAACACATCGGTTCTTTTCAGTTTCAAACTACACCCCATACATATATATGGGGAGGTACTAGCTCCAAGTCGGTTTTAAAGTGAAAACTGCAGGAACTTCAAACAGGCACTAGGAAATAGACTGAGAAACCAGAGGAAAAGTTTCTCCTGCAACCCGTTCCTTTTCTGCTAGATGAACGAACGTCTCTCCACATGCTCAGTTGTGAGAGTTATGTGTGTGTGAAAGCCGTACTTCACCTAGCTTGTTGGGAACACAAAGTTTCTTTTCAGTTGCAAACTCCAATCCATACATATATATGGGGAGGTACTAGCTCCAACTCAGTTTTACAGTGCAAACTGCAGAACGTCAAACCGGCACTAGGAAACAGACTGAGATCCAGAGAAAAGCTTCTCCTGCTTTCGGTTCCCTTTGAGCTAGATGAAAGAAAGTCTCTCCACATGCTCAGTTCTGTGAGATAAGTGTGTGTGAATGCAGTCCTTCACCTAGCTTTTTGGGAACACAAATGTTCTTATCATTGGCAAACTCCACTAAATACATATATATGGGGAGGCACTAGCTCCAACTCGCTTTTACAGTGAAAACTGCAGGAACTTCAAACCAGAACTAGTAAACAGAGTGAGAAAGCAGAGTAAAAGTTTCTCATGAAACACGTTCGCTTTGTGACAGTTAAACGAATGTCTCTCCACATGCTTATTTGTGAGAGATATATGTGTGTGAATGCCGTACTCCACCTAGCTTGTTGGGAACATAAAGTTTCTTTTCAGTTGCAAACTCCACTCCATATATCTACAGGGGAGGTAATAGCTCCAACTATGTTTTACAGTGAAAACTGCAGGAAATTCAAACCGGCACTAGGAAAAAGAATGAGAAATCAAAGTAAAAGTTTCACCTTCAAACCGTTCCCTTTGTGTTAGAGGAACGAACGGCTCTCCACATGCTCAGTTGTGAGAGATGTGTGTGTGTGAAAGCCGTCCTTCACCTAGCTTGTTGGGAAGACAAAGTTTCTTTTCATTTGCAAACTCCACTCCATACATATATATGGGGAGGTTCTAGATCCAATACGGTTTTATTGTGAAAACTGCAGGAACTTCAAACCGGCACTAGGAAACAGACTGAGAAACCAGATGAAAAATTTCTCCTGCAACCCGTTACCTTTTTGCTAGATGAACGAACATCTCTCCACATGCTCAGTTCTGAGAGATAAGTGTGTGTGAAAGCCGACCTTCCCCTAACTTGTTGGGAACACAAAGTTTCTATTTAGTGGCAAACTCCATTGTATACATATATATTGGGAGGTACTAGCTCCAACTCTGTTTTACAGTGAAAATTGCAGGAACTTCAAGGCGGCACTAGGAAAAAGACTGAGAAACCAGAGGAAAAGTTTCTCCTTCAACCCTTTCCTTTGTGCTAGATGAACGAACGTCTCTCCACTTCCTCAGTTGTGAGAGATAAGTGTGTAAAAGCCGTCCTTCACCTAGCTAGTTGGGAACACAAACTTACTTTTCAGTTGCAAACACCACTCCATAAATTTATATGGGGAGGTACTAGCACCAACTCGGTTTTACAGTGAAACCTGCAGGAACTTCATACTGGCACTAGGAAACAGACTGAGAAACCATAGTAAAATTTTCTTCTGCAACCCTTTCCCTTTGTGTTACATGAGTGAACGTCTCTCCACATGTTCATATTTGAGAGATAAGTGTGTGTGAAAGCCTTCCTTCAACTAGGTTGTTGGGAACACAACGGTTATTTTCAGTTGCAAACCCCAATCCATACATACATTGGGGAGGTACAAGCTCCAACCAGGTTTTACAGTAATATCTGCAGGAACTTTAAACCGCCAGTAGGAAAGAGATTAAGAAACCAGAGTAAAATTCTCCTGCAACCCGTTCCCTTTTTGCTAGATGAAGGAACGTCTCTCAACTTGCTCAGTTGTGAGAGATAAGTGTGTGTGAAAGCCGTACTTCACCTAGGTTGTTGGGAAAAGAAAGTATCTTTTCAGAAGCAAAAAGCACTCCATAAATATAAATGGTGAGGTAGTAGCTCCAACTCTATTTTACAGTGAAAACTGCTGGAACCTCATACCGGCACTAGGAAACACCCTGAGAAACCAGAGAAAAGTTTCTCCTGCAATCCGTTCCCTTTGTGTTAGATGTGCGAACGTCTCTCCACATGCTCATATATTAGAGATAATTGTGTGTGAAAGCCGTTCTTCACCTAGCTTTTTGGGAACACAAATTTTCTTTTCAGTTGCAAACTCCAACCCATACACATATATGGGGAGGTACTAAATCCAAGTCGGTTTTAAAGTGAAAACTGCAGGATCTTCAAACCGGCAATAGGAAATAGACTGAGAAACCAGAGGAAAAGTTTCTCCTGCAACCCCTTCTTTTTCTGCTAGATGAACGAACGTCTCTCCACATGCTCAGTTGTGAGAGTTATGTGTGTGTGAAAGCCGTCCTTCACTTAGCTTGTTGGGAACACAAAGATTCTTTTCAGTTGCAAACTCCACTCCATACATATATATGGGAAGTTACTAGCTCCAACTCAGTTTTACAGTGCAAACTGCAGGAACGTCAACCCGGCACTAGGAAACAGACTGAGATCCAGAGAAAAGATACTCCTGCTTTCTGTTCCCTTTGTGCTAGATGAAAGAAAGTCTCTCCACATGCTCAGTTCTGTGAGATAAGTGTATGTGAAAGCAGTACTTCACCTAGCTTTTTGGGAACACAAAGTTTCTTATCATTCGCAATCTCCCATAAATACATATATATGGGGAGGCACTAGCTCCAACTCGCTTTTACAGTGAAAACTGCAGGAACTTCAAACCAGCACTAGGAAACAGAGTGAGAAAGCAGAGTAAAAGTTTCTCCTGCAACACGTTCGCTTTATGATAGATGAACGAATTTCTCTCCACGTGCTTATTTGTGAGAGATAAATGTGTGTGAATGCCGTACTCCACCTAGCTTGTTGGGAACACAAAGTTTCTTTTCAGTTGCAAACTCCACTCCATACATCTACAGGGGAGGTAATAGCTCCAACTCTGTTTTACAGTGATAACTGCAGGAACTTCATACCGGCACTAGGAAACAGAATGAGAAATCAGACTAAAAGTTTCTCCTTCAACCCGTTCCCTTTTTGTTAGAGGAACGAACGTCTCTCCACATGCTCAGTTGTGAGATATATGTGTGTGTGAAAGCCGTCCTTCACCTAGCTTGTTGGGAAGACATAGTTTCTTTTCAGTTGCAAACCCCACTCAATTCATATATATGGGGTGGTACAAGCTCCAACTATTTTTACAGTGAAATCGGCTGGAACTACACACTGGCACTAGGAAACAGACTGAGAAACCAGAGTAAAATTACACCTGCAACATGTTCCCTTTGTGCTAGATGAACGAACGTCTCTCATCTTGCTCAGTTGTGAGAGATAATTGTGTGTGAAAGCCGTCCTTCACCTAGCTTGTAGGGAACACAAAGTTTCTTTTCATTTGCAAACTCCACTGAATACATATATATGGGGAGGTACTAGCTCCAATACGTTTTTATTGTGAAAACTGCAGGAACTTCAAACCGGCACTAGGAAAAAGACTGAGAAACCAGAGGAAAAGTTTCTCCTGCAACCCTTTCCCTTTGTGCTAGATGAACGAACGTCTCCCCACTTCATCAGTTGTGAGAGATAAGTGTGTGAAAGCCGTCCTTCACCAAGCTAGTTGGGAACACAAAGTTACTTCTCAGTTGCAAAACCCACTCCATACATATATATGGGGAGGTACTAGCTCCAACTCGTGTTTACAGTGAAACTTGCAGGAACTTCATACTGGCACTGGGAAACAGACTGAGAAACCATAGTAAAATTTTCTCCTGCAACCCGATCCCTTTGTGTTACATGAGCGAAAGTCTCTCTACATGCTCATATTTGAGAGATAAATGTGTGTGAAAGCCGTCCTTCAACTAGGTTGTTGGGAACACAACGATTATTTTCAGTTGCAAACTCCACTCCATACATACATTGGGGAAGTACAAGCTCCAACCAGGTTTTACAGAAAAATCTGCAGGAACTTCAAACCGCCAGTAGGAAAGAGACTAAGAAACCAGAGTAAAATTCTCCTGCAACCCGTTCCCTTTTTGCTAGACGAAGGAACGCCTCTCAACTTGCTTAGTTCTGAGAGATAAGTGTGTGTGAAAGCCGTACTTAACCTAGGTTGTTGGGAACAGAAAGTATCTTTTCAGATGCAAAAACCACTCCATAAATATATATGGTGAGATAGTACCTCCAACTCTATTTTACAGTGATAACTGCAGGAACCTCATACCGGCACTAGGAAACACCCTGAGAAACCATAGTAAAAGTTTCTCCTGCAATCCTTTCCATTTGTGTTAGATGAGCGAACGTCTCTACACATGCTCATATTTGAGAGATAAATGTGTGTGAAAGCCGTCCTCCACCTAGCTTGTTGTGAACACAAAGTTTCTTTTCAGTTACAATCTCCAATCCATACATCTACAGGGGAAGTAATATCTCCAACTCTGTTTTACAATGAAAACTGCAGGAACTTCAAACCGGCACTAGGAAACAGACTGAGAAATCAGAGTAAATGTTTCTCCTGCAAACCGTTCCCTTTGTGTTAGATGAACGAACGTCTCTCCACATGTTCAGTTGTGAGAGATATGTGTGTGTGAAAGCCGTCCTTCCTTCACCTAGCTTGTTGAGAACACAAAGTTTCTTTTCAGTTGCAAACCCCACTCCATTCATATATATGGGGTGGTACAAGCTCCAACTCTTTTTACATTGAAATCGGCAGGAACTACACACTGGCACTTGGAAACAGACTGAGAAACTAGAGTAAAAGTTTCTCCTACAACACGTTCACTTTGTGCTAGATGAAAGAACGTCTATCCACATGCTCAGTTGTGAGAGATAAGTGTGTGTGAAAGCCGTCCTTCAACTAGCTTGTAGGGAACCAAAGTTTCTTTTCAGTGGCTAACCCCACTCCATACATGTATATGCGGATGTACTATCTCCAACTCATTTTACAGTGAAATGTGCAGGAAATTCATACCGGTACCATGAAACAGACTGAGAAACCAGAGTAAAATTTACACATGCAACCCGTTCCCTTTGTGCTAGATGAACGAATATCTCTCCACATGCTCAGTTGTGAGAGATAAATGTGTGTGAAAGCCATCCTTCACATAGATTGTTGGGAACACATAGTTTCTTTTCAGTTGCAAATTCCACTCCATAAATATATATGGGGAGGTACTAGCTCCAAGTCGGTTTTAAACTAAAAACTGCAGGAAGTTCAAACCGGCACTAGGAAATAGACTGAGAAAACAGAGGAAAAGTTTCTCCTGCAACCCGTTCCTTTTGTGCTAGATGAACGAACGTCTCTCCACATGCTCAGTTGTGAGAGTTATATGTGTGTGAAAGCCGTCCTTCACTTAGCTTGTTGGGAACACAAAGTTTCTTTTAAGTTGCAAACTCCACTCCATACATATATATGGGGAGGTACTAGCTCCAACTCAGTTTTACAGTGCAAACTGCAGGAATGTGAAACCGGCTCTAGGAAACAGACTGAGATCCAGAGAATAGATTCTCCTGCTTTTGGTTCACTTTGTGCTAGATGAAAGAAAGTCTATCCACATGCTCATTTCTATGAGATAAGTGTGTGTGAAAGCAGTCCTTCAGCTAGCTTTATGGGAACACAAAGTTTCTTATCATTCGCAAACTCCACTAAATACATTTATATGGGGAGGCACTAGCTCCAACTCGTTTTACAGTGAAAACTGCAGGAACTTTAAAACAGCACTGGGAAACAGAGTGAGAAAGCAGAGTAAAATTTCTCCTGCAACACGTGTGCTTTGTGATAGATGAACGAAAGTCTCCCCAAATGCTAATTTGTGAGATATAAATGTGTGTGAAAGCCGTCCTTCACCTAGCTTGTTGGGAACACAAAGTATCTTTTCAGTTACAATCTCCAATCCATATATCTACAGGGGAGGTAATAGCTCCAAATCTGTTTTACAGTGAAAACTGCAGGAACTTCAAACCGGCACTAGGAAACAGACTGAGAAATCAGAGTAAAAGTTCCTTCTGCAAACCGTTCCCTTTGTGTTAGATGAACTAACGTCTCTCCACATACTCAGTTGTGAGAGATATGTGTGTGTGAAAGCCGTGCTTCCTTCAACTAGCTTGTTGAGAAGACAAAGTTACTTTTCAGTTGCAAATTCCACTCCATTCATATATATGGGGTGGTACAAGCTCCAACTATTTTTACAGTGAAATCGGCAGGAACTACACACTGGCAATAGGAAACAGACTGAGAAACCAGAGTAAAAGTTTCTCCTGCAACACGTTCCCTTTGTGCTAGATGAACGAAAGTCTTTACACATGCTAAGATCTGAAAGATAAGTGTGTGTGGAAGCCGTCCTTCACCTAGCTTGTTGGGAACACAATGATTCTTATCAGATGCAAACTAAACTCCATACATTTATATGGGGAGGCACTAGCTCCAACTCGCTTTTACAGTGAAAACTGCAGGAACATCAAACCGCACTTGGAAACAGACTGAGAAATCAGAGTAAAATTTTCTCCTGCAACCAGTTACCTTTGTGCTAGATGACCGAATGTCTCTCCACATGCTAAGTTGTGAGTGATAAATGTGTGTGAAAGCCTTCTTCACCTATCTGGCTGGAACACAAAGTTTCTTTTCAGTTGCAAACTACACTCCATACATATATATGGGGAGGTACTATCTCCAACTCTGTTTTACAGTGAAAATTGCTGGAACTTCAAACTGGCACTAGGAAACAGACTGAGAAAACAGAGTAAATTTTTTCCTGCAAACCGTTCCCTTTTTGCTAGATGAACGAAAGTCTCTACACATGCTCTGTTGTGAGAGATAATTGTGTGTGAAATCCTTCCTTCAACTAGCTTGTAGGGAACCAAAGTATCTTTTCAGTTGCTAACTCCACTCCATACATCTATATGTGGATGTACTAGCTCCAACTCTTTTACAGTGAAATATGCAGGAAATTCAAACCGGCACCATGAAACAGACTGAGAAACCAGAGTAAAATTTACATCTGCAACCCATTACCTTTGTGCTAGATGAACGAATATCTCTCCACATGCTCAGTTGTGAAAGATAAATGTGTGTGAAAGCCGTCCTTCACATAGATTGTTGGGAACACAAAGTTTCTTTTCAGTTTCAAACTCCTCTCCATACATATATAAGGGGAAGTACTAGCTCCAACTCTGTTTTACAGTGAAAACTGCAGGAACTTGAAACCGGCACTAGGAAACAGACTGAGAAACCAGAATAATAGTTTCTACTGCATTCCGTTCCCTTTGTGCTAGATGAACGAACGTCTCTACACGTGCTAATTTGTGAGATATAACTGTGTGTGAAAGCCGTCCTTCACTTAGGTTGTTGGAAACACAAAGTTACTTTTCAGTTGCAAACTCCACTCCATACATATATATGTGGACGTACTTGCTCCAACTCGGTTTACAGAGAAATCTGCAGCAACTTAATACCGGCACTAGGAAACAGACCTAGAAACCATAGTAAATTTTCTACTGCAACCCGTTCCATTTGTGCTAGATGAACGAACGTCTCTCCAAATGCTCATATTTGAGAGATAAGTGTGTGTGAATGGCGTTTTTCAGCTACCTTGTTGGGAACACAACGGTTCTTTTCAGTTGCAAACTCCACTCAATACATATATATGGGGTGGTATAAGCTCCAACTCGGTTTTAAAATGAAAACTGCTGGAACTTCAAACCGGCACAAAGAAACAGACTGAGAAACCGGAGGAAAAGTTTCTCCTGCAACCCTTTCCTTTTGGGCTAGATGAACGAAAGTTTATCCACATGCTCATTTGTGAGTGATAATTGTGTGTGAAAGCCGTCCTTCACTTAGCTTGTTGGGAACACAAAGTTTCTTTCAGTTGTAAAATCCACTACATACATATATATGGCTAGGAACTAGCTCCAACACGGTTTTACAGTGAAAACTGCAGGAAATTGAAAACGGCACTAGGAAACAGACTGAGAAACCAGAGAAAATATTCTCCTGTATCTCGTTCCCTTTGTGCTAGATTAAAGAAAGTCTCTCCACATGCAAAGTTCTGAGTGATAATTGTGTGTGAAAGCTGTCTTTCACCTAACTTGTTGGGAACACAAAGTTTCTTTTCAGTTGCAAACTACACTCTATTCATCTATATTTGTAGGTACTAACTCCAAAACTGTTTTACAGTGAAAACTGCAGGAACTTCAAACTGGCACTAGGAAACAGACTGAGAAATCATATTAAATGTTTCTCCTGCAAACCATTATTTTGTGATAGATGAACGAACGTCTCTCCACTTGCTCATATTTGAGAGATATATGGGTGTGAATGCCGTCCTTCACCTATGTTGTTGGGAACACAACGGTTCTTTTCAGTTGCAAACTCCATTGCATACATATATTGGGGAGGTACTAGCCCCAACCACGTTTTACAGTGATAACTGCAGGAACTTAAAATTGCCACTAGGAAAGAGACTGAGAAACCAGAGTAAAAGTTTCTCCTGCAACCCGTTCCTTTTTGGCTAGATGAACGAACATCTCTCCATATGCTCTTTTCTGAGAGATATGTGTGTGTGAAAGCCGTCCTTCACCTAGCTTGTAGGGAACACAGTTTCTTTTCAGTTGAAAACTACACTGAATAAAAATATATAGGGAGGTACTAACTCCAACTCGGTTTTACAGTGAAAACTGCAGTAACTTGAAACCGGCACTAGGAAACAGACTGATAAACAAGAGGAAAAGTTACAACTGCAACTAGTTCTCATTTTGCTAGATGAACGAACGTCTCTCCACATGCTCAGTTGTGAGAGATAAGGGTGTGAAAGTCTTCCTTCAAATAGCTTCTTGGGAACACAAAGTTTCTTTACAGTTGTAAACTCCACTCCATACATATATATGGGGAGCTACAAGCTCCACTCGTTTTTCCAGTGAAAACAGCAGGAAATCAGAACGGCACTAGGAAACAGACTGAGAAACCTGAGAAAAGTTTCTCCTGCAAAACGTTCCTTTTGTGCTAGATGAACGAAAGTATCTCCACTTGCTCAGTTGTGAGAGATAAATGTGTATGAAAGCCGTCCTTCACATAGCTTGTTGGGAACTCAAAGATTCTTTACAGTTGCAAACTCCACTCCATATATATATATGGGGAGCTACAAGCTCCACTCGGTTTTACAGTGAAAACTGCAGGAACTTCAAACCGGCACTAGGAAACAGTCTGAGAAACCAGAGTAAAAGTTGCTCCTGCAACTCGTTCCCTTTGTGTTAGATGAGCGAACGTCACTCCACATGCTCATATTTGAGAGATAAGTGTGTGTGAAAGCCTTCCTTCACCTAGCTTGTTGGGAACACAAAGTTGCTTTTTATTTCCAAACTCCACTGATACATATATTTGGGTAGGTAGTAGCACCGACTCGGTTTTAGAGTGAAAACTGCAGGAACTTCAAACAGGCACTAGCAAACAGTCTGAGATACAAGAGTAAAAGTTTTTCCTGCAACCCGTTCCCTTTGTGCTAGATGAACGAACGTCTCTCTACATGCTTAGTTGTGAGAGACAGTGTGTGTGAAGGCCGACATTCACGTAGCTTTTTGGGAACACATAGATTCTTATCAGGTGCAAACTCCACTCCCTACATGTATATGTGCACGTACAAGCTCCAACCAAGATTTACAATGAAAACTGCAGGAACTTCAAACCGCCACTAGGAAACAGACTGAGAAACCAGAGTAAAAGTTTCTCCTGCAACAGGTTCCATTTGTACTAGATGAAGGAACGTCTCTCAACTTGCTCAGTTGTGAGAGATAATTTTGTGTGAAAGCCGTCCTTCACCTAGCTTGTTGGGAACTCAAAGCTTCTTTTAAGAAGCAAAATCCACTCCATACTTATATATGGTGAGGTACTAGCCACAACTCAGATTTACAGTGAAAACAGTAGGAAATTCAAAACGGCACTAGGAAACAGACTGAGAAAACAGAGTAAAAGATTCTCCTGCAAACCGTTCCTTTGCTGCTAGATGAACGAACGTCTCTCAACTTGCTCAGTTGTGAGAGATAATTGTGTGTGAAAGCCGTCCTTCAATTAGCTTGTTGGGAAAACATAGTTTCTTTTCAGTTGCAAACTCCACTCCATACATATATAAGGGGAAGTACTAGCTCCAACTCGGTTTTACTGTGATAACTGCAGGAACTTCAAACAGGCACTAGGAAACAGACTGAAAAACCAGAGTAAAAGTTACTCCTGCAACCTGTTCCCTTTGTGCTAGATGAATGAATGTCTATCCACATGCTAGTTGTGAGAGATAAGTGTCTGTGAAAACCGTCCTTCAACCAGCTTGTAGGGAACCAAAGTTTCTTTTCAGTTGCTAACTTCACTCCACACATGTATATGCAGATGTACTAGCTCCAACATTTTTACATTGAAATGTGCAGGAAATTCAAACCGGCACCATGAAACAGACTGAGAAACCAGAGTAAAATTTACACCTGCATCCCGTTCCCTTTGTGCTAGATGAACGAATATCTCTCCACATGCTCAGTTGTGAGAGAAAAATGTGTGTGAAAGCCGTCCTTCACTTAGCTTGTTGGAAACGCAAAGTTACTTTTCAGTTGCAAACTCTACTCCATACATATATATGTGGACGTACTTGCTCCAACTCGGTTTACAGAGAAATCTGCAGGAACTTCATACCGGCACTAGGAAACAGACCGAGAAACCATAGTAAATGTTTCTCCTGCAACCCGTTCCATTTGTGCTAGATGAACCAACGTCTCTCCAAATGATCATATTTGAGAGATAAGTGTGTGTGAAAGGCGTCCTTCAACTCGGTTGTTGGGAAAACAACGGTTCCTTTCAGTTGCAAACTCCACTCCATACATATATTGGGGAGGTACTAGCTCCAACCAGGTTTTACAGTGATAACTGCAGGAACTTGAAACCGCCACTAGGAACGAGACTGAGAAACCAGAGTAAAAGTTTCCCCTGCAAAACGTTCCCTTTGTGCTAGATGAACGAACGTCTCTCCACATGCTCAGTTGTGAGAGATAATGGTGTGTGAAAGCAGCCCTTCACAAAGCTTGTTGGGAACACAAAGATACTTTTCAGTTGCAAACTCCACTCCATACATATATATGGTGAGGTAATAGCTCCTACTCGTTTTTCAGTGAAAATGCAGGAACTTCAATCCGCCACTAGGAAACAGACTGAGAAACCAGAGTAAAAGTTTCTCCTGCAAACCGTTCCTTTTGTCCTAGATGAACGAACGTCTCTCAACTTGCTCAGTTCTGAGAGATAAGTGTGTGTGAAAGCCGTCCTTCACCTAGTTTGTTGGTAACACAAAGTTTCTTTTCAGATGCAAACTCCACTCCATACATATATAAGGGGAGGTACTAGCTCAAACTCTGTTTTACAGTGAAAAATGCAGGAACTTCCAAGTGGCACTAGGAAACAGACTGAGAAACCAGAATAATAGTTTCTACTGCATTCCGTTCCCTTTGTGCTAGATGAACGAACGTTTCAACACTTGCTATGTTGTGAGAGATTACTGTGTGTGAAAGCCGTTCTTCACTTAGCTTGTTGGAAACACAAAGTTACTTTTCAGTTGCAAACTCCACTCCATACATATATATATGGACGTACTTGCTCCAACTCGGTTTACAGAGAAATCTGCAGCAACTTCATACCGGCACTAGGAAACAGACCGAGAAACCATAGTAAAAGTTTCTCCTGCAACACGTTCCATTTGTGCTAGATGAACGAACGTCTCTCCAAATGCTCATATTTGAGAGATAAGTGTGTGTGAATGGCGTTCTTCAGCTACCTTGTTGGGAACACAACGGTTCTTTTCAGTTGCAAACTCCACTCAATACATATATATGGGGTGGTATAAGCTCCAACTCGGTTTTAAAATGAAAACTGCTGGAACTTCAAACCGGCACAAGGAAACAGACTGAGAAACCGGAAGAAAAGTTTCTCCTGCAACCCTTTCCTTTTGGGCTAGATGAACGAAAGTTTATCCACATGCTCATTTGTGAGTGATAATTGTGTGTGAAAGCCGTCCTTCACTTAGCTTTTTGGGAACACAAAGTTGCTTTTCATTTCCAAACTCCACTGATACATATATTTGTGTAGGTAGTAGCTCCGACTCGGTTTTAGAGTGAAAACTGCAGGAACTTCAAACTGGCACTAACAAACAGTCTGAGATACAAGAGTAAAAGTTTTCCCTGCAACCCGTTCCCTTTGTGCTAGATGAACGAACTTCTCTCTACATGCTCAGTTGTGAGAGACAGTGTGTGTGAAAGCCGACATTCACGTAGCTTTTTGGGAACACATAGATTCTTATCAGATGCAAACTCCAGTACATACATATATATGTGCTCGTAAAAGCTCCAACCCAGATTTACAATGAAAACTGCAGGAACTTCAAACCGCCACTAGGAAACAGACTGAGAAACCAGAGTAAAAGTTTCTCCTGCAACAGGTTCGATTTGTACTAGATGAACGAACGTCTCTCAACTTGCTCAGATGTGAGAGATAATTTTGTGTGAAAGCCGTCCTTCACCTAGCTTGTTGGGAACTCAAAGCTTCTTTTAAGAAGCAAAATCCACTCCATACTTATATATGGTGAGGTACTAGCTCCAACTCAGATTTACAGTGAAAGCAGTAGTAAATTCAAAACGGCACTAGGAAACAGACTGAGAAAACAGAGTAAAAGATTCTCCTGCAAACCGCTCCTTTTCTGCTAGATGAACGAACGTCTCTCAACTTGCTCAGTTGTGAGAGATAATTGTGTGTGAAAGCCGTCCTTCAATTAGTTTGTTGGGAACACAAAGTTTCTTTTCAGTTGCAAACTCCACTCCATACATATATAAGGGGAGGTACTAGCTCCAACTCGGTTTTACTGTGATAACTGCAGGAACTTCAAACAGGCACTAGGAAACAGACTGAAAAACCAGAGTAAAAGTTACTCCTGCAACCCGTTCCCTTTGTGCTAGATGAATGAATGTCTATCCACATGCTCAGTTGTGAGAGATAAGTGTCTGTGAAAACTGTCCTTCAACTAGCTTGTAGGGAACCAAAGTTTCATTACAGTTGCTAACTCCACTCCATACATCTATATGCAGATGTATTAGGTCCAACATTTTTACATTGAAATGTGCAGGAAATTCAAACCGGCACCATGAAACCGACTGAGAAACCAGAGTAAAATTTACACCTGCATCCCTTTCCCTTTGTGCTAGATGAACGAATATCTCTCCACATGCTCAGTTGTGAGAGAAAAATGTGTGTGAAAGACGTCCTTCACATAGCTTGTTGGGAACACAAAGTTTCTTTTCAGTTGCAAACTCCACTCCATACATATATATGTTGAGGTACTAGCACAAACTCAGTTTTACAGTGAAAACTGCAGGAACATCCAAGCAGCACTAGGAAACAGACTGAGAAACCAGAAGAATAGTTTCTACTGCATCCAGTTCCCTTTGTGCTAGATGAACGAACGTCTCTCCACGTGTTAAATTATGAGAGATAACTGTGTGTGAAAGCCGTCCTTCACTTAGCTTGTTGGAAACGCAAAGTTACTTTTCAGTTGCAAACTCTACTCCATACATATATATGTGGACGAACTTGATCCAACACGGTTTACAGAGAAATCTGCAGGAACTTCATACCGGCACTAGGAAACAGACCGAGAAACCATAGTAAATGTTTCTCCTGCAACCCTTTCCATTTGTGCTAGATGAACGAACGTCTCTCCAAATGCTCATATTTGAGAGATAAGTGTGTGTGAAGCCGTCCTTCAACTCGGTTGTTGGGAACACAATGGTTCTTTTCTGTTGCAAAATCCAATCCATACATATATTGGGGAGGTACTAGCTCCAACCAGGTTTTACAGTGATAACTGCAGGAACTTGAAACCGCCACTAGGAACGAGACTGAGAAACCAGAGTAAAAGTTTCTCCTGCAAACCTTTCCCTTTGTGATAGATGAACGAACGTCTGTCCACATGCTCAGTTGTGAGAGATAATGGTGTGTGAAAGCCGCCCTTCACAAAGCTTGTTGGGAACACAAAGATACTTTTCAGTTGCAAACTCCACTCCATACATATATATGGTGAGGTAATAGCTCCTACTCGTTTTTCAGTGAAAATGCAGGAACTTCAATCCGCCACTAGGAAACAGTCTGAGAAACCAGAGTAAAAGTTTCTCCTGCAAACCGTTCCTTTTGTCCTAGATGAACGAACGTCTCTCAACTTGCTCAGTTCTGAGAGATAAGTGTGTGTGAAAGCCATCCTTCACCTAGTTTGTTGGTAACACAAAGTTTCTTTTCAGTTGCAAACTCCACTCCATACATATATATGGTGAGGTAATAGCTACTACTCGTTTTTCAGTGAAAATGCAGGAACTTCAATCTGCCACTAAGAAACAGACTGAGAAACCAGAGTAAAAGTTTCTCCTGCAAAACTTTCCTTTTGTGCTAGATGAACGAAAGTATCTCCACTTGCTCAGTTGTGAGAAATAAGTGTGTATGAAAGCCGCACTTCACTTACCTTGTTGGGAACACAAAGTTTCTTTTCAGTTGCAAACTCCACTCCATACATATATATGGCGAGGTACTAGCCTCAACACGGTTTTACAGTGAAAACTGCAGGAACATCATACCGGAACTAGGACAGACTGAGAAACCAGAGAAAAGATTCTCCTGAAAAGCGTTCCCTTTGTGCAAGATGAAAGAAAGTCTCTCCACATGCTAAGATCTGAAAGATAAGTGTGTGTGGAAGCCGTCCTTCAACTAGCTTGTTGGGAACACAATGATTCTTATCAGATGCAAACTCAACTCCATACATTTATATGGGGAGGCAATAGCTCCAACTTGCTTTTACAGTGAAAACTGCAGGAAATTCAAACGGCCACTAGGAAACACACTGAGTAACCAGAGAAATATTTTCCCCTGCAACCCGTTCCATTTGTCCTAGATGAATGAACGTCTCTCAACTTGCACAGTTCTGAGAGATAAGTGTGTGTGAAAGCCGACCTTCACTTAGATTGTTGGGAACACAAAGTTTCTTTTCAGACGCAAACTCCACTCCATACATATATAAGGGGAAGTACTAGCTCCAACTCGGTTTTACAGTGAAAACTGCAGGAACTTCAAACAGGCACTAGGAAACAGACTGAAAAACCAGAGTAAAAGTTACTCCTGCAACCCGTTCCCTTTGTGCTAGAGGAATGAACGTCTCTCCACATGCTCAGTTGTGAGAGATAAGGGTTTGAAAGTCGTCCTTCAAATAGCTTCTTGGGAACACAAATTTTCTTTACAGTTGCAATCTCCACTCCATACATATATATAGGGAGCTAAAAGCTCCACTCATTTTTCCAGTGAAAACAGCAGGAAATCAGAACGGCACTTGGAAACAGACTGAGAAACCTGAGTAAAAGTTTCTCCTGCAAAACGTTCCTTTTGTGCTAGATGAACGAAAGTATCTCCACTTGCTCAGTTGTGAGAGATAAATGTGTGTGAAAGCCGTCCTTCACATAGCTTGTTGGCAACACGAAGATTCTATTCAGTTGCAAACTCCACTCCATACTTATATATGGGGAGCTACAAGCTCCACTCGGTTTTACAGTGAAAACTGCAGGAACTTCATACCGGCACTAGGTAACAGACTGAGAAACCAGAGTAAAAGTTGCTCCTGCAACCCGTTCCCTTTGTGTTAGATGAGCGAACGTCTCTCCACATGCTCATATTTGAGAGATAATTGTGTGTGAAAGCCTTCTTTCACCTAGCTTGTTGGGAACACAAAGTTGCTTTTCATTTCCAAATTCCACTGATACATATATTTGGGTAGGTAGTAGCTCCGACTCGGTTTTAGAGTGAAAACTGCAGGAACTTCAAACCGGCACTAGCAAACAGACTGAGATACAAGAGTAAAAGTTTTTCCTGCAACCCGTTCCCTTTGTGCTAGATGAACGAACGTCTCTCTACATGCTCAGTTGTGAGAGACAGTGTGTGTGAAAGCCGACATTCACGTAGCTTTTTGGGAACACAAAGATTCTTATCAGATGAAAACTCCACTCCATACATATATATGTGCACATACTAGCTCCAACCAAGATTTACAATGAAAACTGCAGGAACATCAAACCGCCACTAGGAAACAGACTGAGAAACCAGAGTAAAAGTTTCTCCTGCAACAGGTTCCATTTGTACTAGATGAAAGAACGTCTCTCCACTTGCTCAATTTTGAGAGATAAGTTTGTGTGAAAGCCGTCCTTCACCTAGCTTGTTGGGAACTCAAAGCTTCTTTTAAGAAGTAAAATCCACTCCATACATATATATGGTGAGGTACTAGCTCCAACTCTGTTTTACAGTGAAAACTGCTGGAACTTCAAACTGGCACTAGGAAACAGACTGAGAAACAGAGTAAATTTTTTCCTGCAACCCGTTCCCTTTTTGCTAGATGAACGAACGTCTCTACACATGCTCAGTTGTGAGAGATAAGTGTGTGAAAGCTGTCCTTCACTTAGATTGACGGGAACCCAAATTTAAGTTTCAGTTGGAAACTCCACTCCATACGTATATATGGTGAGGTACTAGCTCCAAACAGGTTTTACAGGGAAAACTGCTGGAACTACAAACCGCCACTTGGAAACAAACTGAAAAACCAGAGTAAAATTTTTCCTGCAACCCGTTCCTTTTGGGCTAGATGAACAAACATCTCTCCACATGCTCATTTCTGGAGATAAGTGTGTGTGAAAGGGTTCCTTCACCTAGCTTGTAGGGAACACAGTTTCTTTTCAGGTGAAAACTACACTGAATACAAATATATAGGGAGGTACTACCTCCAACTCGGTTTTACAGTGAAAACTGCAGGAACTTAAAACCGGCACTAGGAAACAGACTGAGAAACCAGAGGGAAAGTTACACCTGCAACTCGTTCTCTTTTTGCTAGATGAATGAACGTCTCTACAATGCTCAGTTCTGAGAGATATATGTGTGTGAAAGCCGTCCTTCACCTAGCTTTTTGGGAACACAAAGTTACTTTTCAGTTACAAATACCACTCCATACATATATATGGTGAAGTACTAGCATCATCCAGAATTTATAGTGAAAACTGCAGGAACTTCAAACGGCCACTAGGAAACAGACTGAGTAACAAGAGAAAAATTTTCTCCTGCAACCCGTTCCATTTGTTCTAGATGAACGAACGTCTCTCAACTTGCACAGTTCTGAGAGATAAGTGTGTTTGAAAGCCGTCCTTCACGTAGATTGTTGGGAACACAAAGTTTCTTTTCAGATGCAAACTCCACTCCATACATATATATGGGGAGCTACAATCTCCACTCGTTTTTCCAGTGAAAACAGCAGAAAATCAGAACGGCACTAGGAAACAGACTGAGAAACCTGAGTAAAATTTTCTCCTGCAAAACGTTTTTTTGTGCTAGATGAACGAATGTATCTCCACTTGCTCAGTTGTGAGAGATAAATGTGTGTGAAAGCCGTCCTTCACATAGCTTGTTGGGAACACAAAGATTCTTTTCAGTTGCAAACTCCATTCCATAATTATATATGGGGAGCTACAAGCTCCACTCGGTTTTACAGTGAAAACTGCAGGATATTCACACCGGCACTAGGAAACAGACTGAGAAACCAGAGTAAAAGTTGCTCCTGCAACCCGTTCCCTTTGTGTTAGATGAGCGAACGTCTCTCCACATCCTCATATTTGAGAGATAAGTGTGTGTGAAAGCCTTCCTTCACCTAGCTTATTGGGAACACAAAGTTGCTTTTCATTTCCAAACCCAACTGATACATATATTTGTGTAGGTAGTAGCTCCGACTCGGTTTTAGAGTGAAAACTGCAGGAACTTCAAACCGGCACTAGCAAACAGACTGAGATACAAGAGTAAAAGTTTTTCCTGCAACCCGTTCATTTTGTGCTAGATGAACGAACGTCTCTCTACATGCTCAGTTGTGAGAGACAGTGTGTGTGAAAGCCGAAATTCACGTAGCTTTTTGGGAACACAAAGATTCTTATCAGATGCAAAATCCACTCCATACATATATATGTGCACGTACTAGCTCCAACCAAGGTTTACAATGAAAACTGCAGGAACTTCAAACCGCCACTAGGAAATAGACTGAGAAACCAGAGTAAAAATTTCTCCTGCAACAGGTTCCATTTGTACTAGATGAACGAACGTCTCTCCACTTGCTCAATTTTGAGAAATAAGCTTGTGTGAAAGCCGTCCTTCACCTAGCTTGTTGGGAACTCAAAGCTTCTTTTAAGATGCAAAATCCACTCCATACATATATATGGTGAGGTACTAGCTCCAACTCTGTTTTACAGTGAAAACAGCAGGATATTCAAAACGGCACTAGGAAACAGACTGAGAAAACAGAGTAAAAGATTCTACTGCAAACAGTTCCTTTACTGCTAGATGAACGAACGTCTCTCAACTTGCTCAGTTGTGAGAGATAGTTGTGTGTGAAAGCCGTCCTTCAATTAGCTTGTTGGGAACACATAGTTACTTTTCAGTTGCAAACTCCACTCCATATATATATAAGGGGAGGTACTAGCTCCAACTCGGTTTTACAGTGATAACTGCAGGAACTTCAAACCGCCACTAGGAAACAGACTGAAAAACCAGTGTAAAAGTTACTCCTGCAACCCGTTCCCTTTGTGCTAGATGAATGAATGTCTATCGACATGCACAGTTTTGAGAGATAAGTGTGTGTGAAAACCGTCCTTCAACTAGCTTGTAGGGAACCAAAGTTTCTTTTCAGTTGCTAACTCCACTCCATACATCTATATGCGGATGTACTAGCTCCAACATTTTTACATTGAAATGTGCAGGAAATTCAAACCGGCACCATGAAACAGACTGAGAAACCAGAGTAAAATTTACACCTGCATCCCGTTCCCTTTGTGCTAGATGAACGAACGTCTCTCCACGTGCTAAGTAATGAGAGATAACTGTGTGTGAAAGCCGTCCTTCACCTACCTTGTTGGGAACACAACGGTTCTTTTCAGTTGCAATCTCCACTCAATATATATATATGGGGTGGTACAAGCTCCAAATCGGTTTTAAAGTGAAAACTGCTGGAACTTCAAACCGGCACTAGGAAACAGACTGAGGAACCGGAGGAAAAGTTTCTCCTGCAATCCTTTCCTTTTGGGCTAGATGAACGAAAGTATATCCTCATGCTCATTTGTGAGTGATAATTGTGTGTGAAAGCCGTTCTTCACTTAGCTTGTTGGGAACACAAAGTTTCTTTTCAGTTGCAAACTACACTCTATACATATATATGGGGAGGTACTAGCTCCAACTCTGTTTTACAGTGTAAACTGCAGGAACTTCATACCGGCACTAGAAAACAGACTGAGAAACAATAGTAAAAGTTTCTCCTGCAACCCATTCCCTTTGTGCTAGATGAACGAACGTCTCTCCACATGCTCAGTTGTGAGAGATAATGGTGTGTGAAAGCCGCACTTCACAAAGCTTGTTGGGAACACAAAGATACTTTTCAGTTGCAAACTCCACTCCATACATATATATGGTGAGGTAATATCTCCTACCCTTTTTTCAGTGAAAATGCAGGAACTTCAATCCGCCACTAAGAAACAGACTGAGAAACCAGAGTAAAAGTTTCTCCTGCAATCAGTTCTTTTTTCCTAGATGAACGAACGTCTCTCAACTTGCTCAGTTCTGAGAGATAAGTGTGTGTGAAAGCCGTCCTTCACCTAGTTTGTTGGTAACACAAAGTTTCTTTTCAGATGCAAACTCCACTCCATACATATATTGGGGAGGTACTAGCTCCAACAATGTTTTACAGTGAAAACTGAAGGAACTTCCAAGCGGCACTAGGAAACAGACTGAGAAACCAGAATAATAGTTTCTACTGCATTCCGTTCCCTTTGTGCTAGATGAACGAACGTCTCTAAATGTGCTAATTTGTGAGAGTTTACTGTGTGTGAAAGCCGTTCTTCACTTAGCTTGTTGGAAACACAAAGTTACTTTTCAGTTGCAAACTCCACTCCATACATATATATGTGGACGTACTTGATCAAACTCGGTTTACAGAGAAATCTGCAGCAACTTCATACCGGCACTAGGAAACAGACCGAGAAACCATAGTAAAAGTTTCTCCTGCAACACGTTCCATTTGTGCTAGATGAACGAACGTCTCTCCAAATGCTCATATTTGAGAGATAAGTGTGTGTGAAAGGCGTTCTTCAGCTACCTTATTGGGAACACAACGGTTCTTTTCAGTTGCAAACTCCACTCTATACATATATATGGGGTGGTATAAGCTCCAACTCGGTTTTAAAATGAAAATTGTTGGAACTTCAAACCGGCACTAGGAAACAGACTGAGAAACCGGAGGAAAAGTTTCTCCTGCAACCCTTTCCTTTTGGGCTAGATGAACGAAAGTTTATCCACATGCTCATTTGTGAGTGATAATTGTGTGTGAAAGCCGTACTTCACTTAGCTTGTTGGGAACACAAAGTTTCTTTCAGTTGTAAAATCCACTACATACATATATATGGCTAGGTACTAGCTCCAACACGGTTTTACAGTGAAAACTGCAGGAAATTGAAAACGGCACTAGGAAACAGACTGAGAAACCAGAGAAAAGATTCTCCTGCATCTCGTTCCCTTTGTGCTAGATTAAAGAAAGTCTCTCCACATGCTCAGTTCTGAGTGATAAGTGTGTGTGAAAGCCGTCCTTAACCTAGCTTGTTGGGAACACAAATTTTCTTTTCAGTTGCAAACTCCACTGAATATTTATACATGGGTTGGTACTAGTTCCAAATCGGTTTTACAGTGAAAACTGCAGGAACTTCTAACCGGCACTATGAAACAGGCTGAGAACCATAGTAAATGTTTCTCCTACAACCCGTTCCATTTGTTTTAGATGAGCGAATGTCTCTCCACATGCTCATATTTGAGAGATATGTGTGTGTGTAAGCCGTCCAACTAGCTTGTTGGGAACACAAAGTTGCTTTTCAGTTGCAAACACCACTGAATACATATATATTGGGAGGTACGAGCTCCAAATCGGTTTTACTGTGAAAACTGCAGGAAAGTCAAACCGGCACTACTAAACAGACTGAGAAGCCAGAGTAAAAGTTTCTCCTGCAACCCGTTCCTTTTGTGCTAGATGAACGAACATCTCTCCACATGCTCATTTCTGAGAGATAAGTGTGTGTGAAAGCCGTCCTTCACCTAGCTTCTTGGGAACACAAAGTTTCTTTTCAGTTGCAAACTCCACTCCATACATATATATGGCGAGGTACTAGCCCCAACACGGTTTTATAGTGAAAACTGCAGGAACTTCAAACCGCCACTTGGAAAGAGTCTAAGAAACCAGATTAAAAGTTTCTCCTGCAACCCGTTCCCTTTGTCCTAGATGAACAAAAGTCTCTCAACTTGCTCAGTTGTGAGAAATAAGTGTGTATGAAAGCCGCACTTCACTTACCTTGTTGGGAACACAAAATTTCTTTTCAGTTGCAAACTCCACTCCATACATATATATGGCGAGGTACTAGCCTCAACACGGTTTTACAGTGAAAACTGCAGGAACTTCATACCGGAACTAGGACAGACTGAGAAACCAGAGAAAAGATTCTCCTGAAAAGCGTTCCCTTTTTGCAAGATGAAAGAAAGTCTCTCCACATGCTAAGATCTGAAAGATAAATGTGTGTGGAAACCGTCCTTCAACTAGCTTGTTGGGAACACAATGATTCTTATCAGATGCAAACACAACTCCATACATTTATATGGGGAGGCACTAGCTCCAACTCGCTTTTACAGTGAAAACTGCAGGAAATTCAAACGGCCACTAGGAAACAGACTGAGTAACCAGAGAAATATTTTCCCCTGCAACCCGTTCCATTTGTCCTAGATGAATGAACGTCTCTCAACTTGCACAGTTCTGAGAGATAATTGTGTGTGAAAGCCGACCTTCACTTAGATTGTTGGGAACACAAAGTTTCTTTTCAGACGCAAACTCCACTCCATACATATATAAGGGGAAGTACTAGCTCCAACTCAGTTTTACAGTGATAACTGCAGGAACTTCAAACAAGTACTAGGAAACAGACTGAAAAACCAGAGTAAAAGTTACTCCTGCAACCCGTTCCCTTTGTGCTAGAGGAATGAACGTCTCTCCACATGCTCAGTTGTGAGAGATAAGGGTTTGAAAGTCGTCCTTCAAATAGCTTCTTGGGAACACAAATTTTCTTTACAGTTGCAATCTCCACTCCATACATATATATGGGGAGCTAAAAGCTCCACTCATTTTTCCAGTGAAAACAGCAGGAAATCAGAACGGCACTTGGAAACAGACTGAGAAACCTGAGTAAAAGTTTCTCCTGCAAAACGTTCCTTTTGTGCTAGATGAACGAAAGTATCTCCACTTGCTCAGTTGTGAGAGATAAATGTGTGTGAAAGCCGTCCTTCACATAGCTTGTTGGGAACACAAAGATTCTATTCAGTTGCAAACTCCACTCCATACTTATATATGGGTAGCTACAAGCTCCACTCGGTTTTACAGTGAAAACTGCAGGAACTTCATACCGGCACTAGGAAACAGACTGAGAAACCAGAGTAAAAGTTGCTCCTGCAAACCGTTCCCTTTGTGTTAGATGAGCAAACGTCTCTCCACATCCTCATATTTGAGAGAAAAGTGTGTGTGAAAGCCTTCCTTCACCTAGCTTGTTGGGAACACAAAGTTGCTTTTCATTTCCAAACTCCACTGATACATATATTTGGGTAGGTAGTAGCTCCGACTCGGTTTTAGAGTGAAAATTGCAGGAACTTCAAACCGGCACCAGCAAACAGACTGAGATACAAGACTAAAATTTTTTCCTGCAACCCGTTCCCTTTGAGCTAGATGAACGAACGTCTCTCTACATGCTCAGTTGTGAGAGACAGTGTGTGTGAAAGCCGACATTCACGTAGCTTTTTGGGAACACAAAGATTCTTATCAGATGAAAACTCCAATCCATACATATATATGTGCACACACTAGCTCCAACCAAGATTTACAATGAAAACTGCAGGAACTTCAAACCGCCACTAGGAAACAGACTGAGAAACCAGAGTAAAAGTTTCTCCTGCAACAGGTTCCATTTGTACTAGATGAACGACCGTCTCTCCACTTGCTCAATTTTGAGAGATAAGTTTGTGTGAAAGCCGTCCTTCACCTAGCTTGTTGGGAACTCAAAGCTTCTTTTAAGATGCAAAATCCACTCCATACATATATATGGTGAGGTACTAGCTCCAACTCAGATTTACAGTGAAAACAGCAGGATATTCAAAACGGCACTAGGGAACAGACTGAGAAAACAGAGTAATAGATTCCCCTGCAAACCGTTCCTTTTCTGCTAGATGAACGAACGTCTCTCAACTTGCTCAGTTGTGAGAGATAATTGTGTGTGAAAGCCGTCCTTCAATTAGCTTGTTGGGAACACAACGGTTCTTTTCAGTTGCAAACTCCACTCAATATATATATATGGGGTGGTACAAGCTCCAACTCGGTTTTAAAGTGAAAACTGCTGGAACTTCAAACCGGCACTAGGAAACAGACTGAGGAACCGGAGGAAAAGTTTCTCCTGCAATCCTTTCCTTTTGGGCTAGATGAACGAACGTTTATCCACATGCTCATTTGTGAGTGATAATTGTGTGTGAAAGCCATCCTTCACTTAGCTTGTTGGGAACACAAAGTTTCTTTTCAGTTGCAAACTACACTCTATACATATATATGGGGAGGTACAAGCTCCAACTCTGTTTTACAGTGTAAACTGCAGGAATTTCATACCGGCACTAGGAAACAGACAGAGAAACCATAGTAAAAGTTTCTCCTGCAACCCGTTCCCTTTGTGCTAGATGAACGAACATCTCTCCACATGCTCAGTTGTGAGAGATAATGGTGTGTGAAAGCCGCCCTTCACAAAGCTTGTTGGGAACACAAAGATACTTTTCAGTTGCAAACTCCACTCCATACATATATATGGTGAGGTAATAGCTCCTACTCGTTTTTCAGTGAAAATGCAGGAACTTCAATCCGCCACTAAGAAACAGACTGAGAAACCAGAGTAAAATTTTCTCCTGCAATCCGTTCCTTTTGTCCTAGATGAACGAACGTCTCTCAACTTGCTCAGTTCTGAGAGATAATGTGTGTGAAAGCCGTCCTTCACCTAGTTTGTTGGTAACACAAAGTTTCTTTTCAGATGCAAACTCCACTCCATACATATATTGGGGAGGTACTAGCTCCAAATCTGTTTTACAGTGAAAACTACAGGAACTTCCAAGCGGCACTAGGAAACAGACTGAGAAACCAGAATAATAGTTTCTACTGCATTCCGTTCCCTTTGTGCTAGATGAACGAACGTCTGTACACGTGCTAAGTTGTGAGAGTTTACTGTGTGTGAAAGCCGTCCTTCACTTAGCTTGTTGGAAACACAAAGTTACTTTTCAGTTGCAAACTCCACTCCATACATATATATGTGGACGTACTTGCTCCAACTCGGTTTACAGAGAAATCTGCAGCAACTTCATACCGGCACTAGGAAACAGACCGAGAAACCATAGTAATAGTTTCTCCCGGAACCCTTTCCTTTTGTGCTAGATGAACGAACGTCTCTCCAAATGCTCATATTTGAGAGATAAGTGTGTGTGAAAGGCGTTCTTCAGCTACCTTGTTGGGAACACAACGGTTCTTTTCAGTTGCAAACTCCAATCTATACATATATATGCGGTGGTATAAGCTCCAACTCGGTTTTAAAATGAAAACTGCTGGAACTTCAAACCGGCACTAGGAAACAGACTGAGAAGCCAGAGTAAAAATTTCTCCTGCAACCCTTTCCTTTTGGGCTAGATGAACGAAAGTTTATCCACATGCTCATTTGTGAGTGATAATTGTGTGTGAAAGCCGTCCTTCACTTAGCTTGTTGGGAACACAAAGTTTCTTTCAGTTGTAAAATCCACTACATACATATATATGGCTAGGTACTAGCTCCAACACGGTTTTACAGTGAAAACTGCAAGAAATTGAAAACGGCACTAGGAAACAAACTGAGAAACCGGAGAAAAGATTCTCCTGCATCTCGTTCCCTTTGTGCTAGATTAAAGAAAGTCTCTCCACATGCTCAGTTCTGAGAGATAAGTGTGTGTGAAAGCCGTCCTTAACCTAGCTTGTTGGGAACACAAATTTTCTTTTCAGTTGTAAACTCCACTGAATATTTATACATGGGTTGGTACTAGTTCCAAATCGGTTTTACAGTGAAAACTGCAGGAACTTCTAACCGGCACTATGAAACAGGCTGAGAACCATAGTAAATGTTTCTCCTACAACCCGTTCCATTTGTTTTAGATGAGCGAACGTCTCTCCACATGCTCATATTTGAGAGATATGTGTGTGTGTAAGCCGTCCAACTAGCTTGTTGGGAACACAAAGTTGCTTTTCAGTTGCAAACACCACTGAATACATATATATTGGGAGGTACGAGCTCCAACTCGGTTTTACTGTGAAAACTGCAGGAACTTCAAACCGGCACTACTAAACAGACTGAGAAGCCAGAGTAAAAATTTCTCCTGCAAACTGTTCCTTTTGTGCTAGATGAACGAACATCTGCCCACATGCTCATTTCTGAGAGATAAGTGTGTGTGAAAGCCGTCCTTCACATAGCTTCTTGGGAACACAAAGTTTCTTTTCAGTTGCAAACTCCACTCCATACATATATATGGCGAGGTACTAGCCCCAACACGGTTTTATAGTGAAAACTGCAGGAACTTCAAACCGCCACTTGGAATTAGACTGAGAAACCAGATTAAAAGTTTCTCCTGCAACACGTTCCCTTTGTCCTAGATGAACGAAAGTCTCTCCACATGCTTCAGTTGTGAGAGATAAATGTGTATGTAAGCCGCACTTCACTTAGCTTGTTGGGAACACAAAGTTTCTTTTCAGATGCAAACACCACTCCATACATATATATGGCGAGGTACTAGCCTCAACACGTTTTTACAGTGAAAACTGCAGGAACTTCATACCGGAACTAGGACAGACTGAGAAACCAGAGAAAAGATTCTCCTGCATAGCGTTCCCTTTGTGCAAGATGAAAGAAATTCTCTCCACATGCTAAGATCTGAAAGATAAGTGTGTGTGGAAACCGTTCTTCACCTAGCTTGTTGGGAACACAATGATTCTTATCAGATGCAAACTCAACTCCATACATTTATATGGGGAGGCACTAGCTCCAACTCGCTTTTACAGTGAAAACTGCAGGAACATCAAACTGCACTTGGAAACAGACTGAGAAATCAGAGTAAAATTTTCTCCTGCAACCAGTTACCTTTGTGCTAGATGAACGAATGTCTCTCCACATGCTAAGTTGTGAGTGATAAATGTGTGTGAAAGCCTTCTTCACCTATCTTGTTGGGAACACAAAGTTTCTTTTCAGTTGCAAACTACACTCCATACATATATATGGGGAGGTACTATCTCCAACTCTGTTTTACAGTGAAAACTGCTGGAACTTCAAACTGGCACTAGGAAACAGACTGAGAAAACAGAGTAAATTTTCTCCTGCAACCCGTTCCCTTTTTGCTAGATGAACGAACGTCTCTACACATGCTCAGTTTTGAGAGATAAGTGTGTGAAAGCTGTCCTTCAATTAGATTGACGGGAACCCAAATTTAATTTTCAGTTGGAAACTCCACTCCATACGTATATATGGTGAGGTACTAGCTCCAAACAGGTTTTACAGTGAAAACTGCTGGAATTACAAAACGCCACTTGGAAACAAACTGAGAAACCAGAGTAAAAGTTTTTCCTGCAACCCGATCCTTTTGGGCTAGAGGAACGAACATCTCTCCACATGCTCATTTCTGAGAGATAAGTGTGTGTGAAAGGGTTCCTTCACCCAGCTTGTAGGGAACACAGTTTCTTTTCAGGTGAAAACTACACTGAATACAAATATATAGGAAGGTACTAGCTCCAACTCGGTTTTACAGTGAAAAGTGCAGGAACTTGAAACCGGCACTAGGAAACAGACTGAGAAACCAGAGGAAAAGTTACACCTGCAAATCTTTCCCTTTTTCCTAGATGAACGAACGTCTCTCCAATGCTCAGTTCTGAGAGATATGTGTGTGTGAAAGCCGTCCTTCACCTAGATTGTTGGGAACACAAAGTTACTACTCTGTTACAAAAACCATTCCATACATATATATGGTGAAGTACTAGCACCAACCAGGATTTATAGTGAAAACTGCAGGAACTTCAAACGGCCACTAGGAAACAGACTGAGTAACCAGAGAAAAATTTTCCCCTGCAACCCGTTCCATTTGTCCTAGATGAACGAACGTCTCTCAACTTGCACAGTTCTGAGAGATAAGTGTGTGTGAAAGCCGTCCTTCACCTAGATTGTTGGGAACATAAAGTTTCTTTTCAGATGCAAACTCCACTCCATACATATATAAGGGGAACTACTATCTCCAACTCGGTTTTACAGTGATAACTGCAGGAACTTCAAACAGGCACTAGGAAACAGACTGAGAAACCTGAATAAAAGTTTCTCCTGCAAAGCGTTCCTTTTGTGCTAGATGAACGAAAGTATCTCCACTTGCTCAGTTGTGAGAGATAAATGTGTGTGAAAGCCGTCCTTCACATAGCTTGTTGGGAACACAAAGATTCTTTTCAGTAGCAAACTTCACTCCATACATACATATGGGGAGATACAAGCTCCACTCGGTTTTACAGTGAAAACTGCAGGAACTTCATACCGGCACTAGGAAACAGACTGAGAAACCAGAGTAAAAGTTGCTCCTGCAACCCGTTCCCTTTGTGTTACATGAGCGAACGTCTCTCCACATTCTCATATTTGAGAGATAAGTGTGTGTGAAAGCCTTTCTTCACCTAGCTTGTTGGGAACACAAAGTTGCTTTTCATTTCCAAACTCCACTGATACATATATTTGGGTAGGTAGTAGCTCCGACTCGGTTTTAGTGTGAAAACTGAAGGAACTTCAAACCGGCACTAGCAAACAGACTGAGATACAAGAGTAAAAGTTTTTCCTGCAACCCGTTCCCTTTGTGCTAGATGAACGAACGTCTCTCTACATGCTCAGTTGTGAGAGAGAGTGTGTGTGAAAGCCGACATTCACGTAGCTTTTTGGGAACACAAAGATTCTTATCTGATGAAAACTCCACTCCATACATATATATGTGCACATACTAGCTCCAACCAAGATTTACAATGAAAACTGCAGGAACTTCAAACCGCCACTAGGAAACAGACTGAGAAACCAGAGTAAAAGTTTCTCCTGCAACAGGTTCCATTTGTACTAGATGAACAAACGTCTCTCCACTTGCTCAGTTTTGAGAGATAAGTTTGTGTGAAAGCCGTACTTCACCTAGCTTGTTGGGAACTCAAAGCTTCTTTTAAGATGCAAAATCCACTCCATACATATATATGGTGAGGTACAAGCTCCAACTCAGATTTACAGTGAAAACAGCAGGATTTTCAAAACGGCACTAGGAAACAGACTGAGAAAACAGAGTAAAAGATTCTCCTGCAAACCGTTCCTTTTCTGCTAGATGAACGAACGTCTCTCAACTTGCTCAGTTGTGAGAGATATTTGTGTGCGAAAGCCGTCCTTCAATTAGCTTGTTGGGAACACAAAGATTCTTTTCAGTTGCATACTCCACTCAATATATATATATGGGTTGGTACAAGCTCCAAGTCGGTTTTAAAGTGAAAACTGCTGGAACTTCAAACCCGCACTAGGAAACAGACTGAGAAACCGGAGGAAAAATTTCTCCTGCAACCCTTTCCTTTTGGGCTAGATGAACGAAAGTTTATCCACATGCTCATTTGTGAGTGATAATTGTGTGTGAAAGCCGTCTTTCACTTAGCTTGTTGGGAACACAAAGTTTCTTTTCAGTTGCAAACTACATTCTATACATATATATGGGGAGGTACTAGCTCCAACTCGGTTTTACAGTGTAAACTGAGGGAACTTCATACCGGCACTAGGAAAAAGACTGAGAAACCATAGTAAATGTTTCTCCTGCAACCCATTCCCTTTGTGCTAGATGAACGAACGTCTCTCCACATGCTCAGTTGTGAGAGATAATGGTGTGTAAAAGCCGCACTTCACAAAGCTTGTTGGGAACACAAAGATACTTTTCAGTTGCAAACTCCACTCCATACATATATATGGTGAGGTAATATCTCCTACTCGTTTTTCAGTGAAAATGCAGGAAATTAAATCCGCCACTAAGAAACAGACTGAGAAACCAGAGTAAAATTTTCTCCTGCAATCCGATCCTTTTGTCCTAGATGAACGAACGTCTCTCAACTTGCTCAGTTCTGAGAGATAAGTGTGTGTGAAAGCCATCCTTCACGTAGTTTGTTGGTAACACAAAGTTTCTTTTCAGATGCAAACTCCACCCCATACATATATAGTGGAGGTACTAGCTCCAAATCTGTTTTACAGTGAAAACTGCAGGAACTTCCAACCGGCACTAGGAAACAAACTGAGAAACCAGAATAATAGTTTCTACTGCATTCCGTTCCCTTTGTGCTAGATGAACGAACGTCTCTTCACGTGCTAAGTTGTGAGAGATTACTGTGTGTGAATGCCGTCCTTCACTTAGCTTGTTGGAAACACAAAGTTACTTTTTAGTTGCAAACTCCACTCCATACATATATATGTGGACGTATTTGCTCCAACTCGGTTTACAGAGAAATCTGCAGCAACTTCATACCGGCACTAGGAAACAGACCGAGAAACCATAGTAAAAGTTTCTCTTGCAACCCGTTCCATTTGTGCTAGATGAACGAACGTCTCTCCAAAAGCTCATATTTGAGAGATAAGTGTGTGTGAAAGGCGTTCTTCAGCTAACTTATTGGGAACACAACGGTTCTTTTCAGTTGCAAACTCCACTCAATACATATATATGGGGTGGTATAAGCTCCAAATCGGTTTTAAAATGAAAACTGCTGGAACTTCAAACCGGCACTAGGAAACAGACTGAGAAACCGGAGGAAAAGTTTCTCTTGCAACCCTTTCCTTTTGGGCTAGATGAACGAAAGTTTATCCACATGCTCATTTGTGAGTGATAATTGTGTGTGATAGCCGTCCTTCCCTAAGCTTGTTGGGAACACAAAGTTTCTTTCAGTTGTAAAATCCACTACATACATATATATGGCTAGGTACTAGCTCCAACACGGTTTTACAGTGAAAACTGCAGGAAATTGAAAACGGCACTAGGAAACAGACTGAGAAACCAGAGAAAAGTTTCTCCTGCATCTCGTTCCTTTTGTGCTAGATTAAAGAAAGTCTCTCCACATGCTCAGTTCTGAGAGATAAGTGTGTGTGAAAGCCGTCCTTAACCTAGCTTGTTGGGAACACAAATTTTCTTTTCAGTTGTAAACTCCACTGAATATTTATACATGGGTTGGTACTAGTTCCAAATCGGTTTTACAGTGAAAACTGCGGGAACTTCTAACCGGTAGTATGAAACAGGCTGAGAACCATAGTAAATGTTTCTCCTACAACCCGTTCCATTTTTTTTGATGAGCGAACGTCTGTCCACATGCTCATATTTGAGAGATATGTGTGTGTGTAAGCCGTCCACCTAGCTTGTTCGGAACACAAAGTTGCTTTTCAGTTGCAAACACCACTGAATACATATATATTGGGAGGTACGAGCTCCAACTCGGTTTTACTGTGAAAAATGCAGGAACTTCAAACCGGCACTACTAAACAGACTGAGAAGCCAGAGTAAAAGTTTCTCCTGCAACCCGTTCCTTTTTGCTCGATGAACGTACATCTCTCCACATGCTCATTTCTGAGAGATAATTGTGTGTGAAAGACGTCCTTCACCTAACTTCTTGGGAACACAAAGTTTCTTTTCAGTTGCAAACTCCACTCCATACATATATATGGCGAGGTACTAGCCCCAACACGTTTTTATAGTGAAAACTGCAGGAACTTCAAACCGCCACTTGGAAAGAGACTGAGAAACCAGATTAAAAGTTTCTTCTGCAACCCGTTCCCTTTATCCTAGATGAACGAAATTCTCAACTTGCTCAGTTGTGAGAGATAAGTGTGTATGAAAGCCGCACTTCACTTAGCTTGTTGGGAACACAAAGTTTCTTTTCAGTTGCAAACCCCACTCCATACATATATATGGCGAGGTACTAGCCTCAACACGGTTTTACAGTGAAAACTGCAGGAACTTCATACCGGAACTAGGACAGACTGAGAAACCAGAGAAAAGATTCTCCTGCATAGCGTTCCCTTTGTGCAAGATGAAAGTCTCTCCACATGCTAAGGTCTGAAAGATAAGTGTGTGTGGAAGCCGTCCTTCACTTAGCTTGTTGGGAACACAATGATTCTTATCTGATGCAAACTCAACTCCATACATTTATATGGGGAGGCACTAGCTCCAAATCGCTTTTACAGTGAAAACTGCAGGAACATCAAACCGCACTTGGAAACAGACTGAGAAATCAGAGTAAAATTTTCTCCTGCAACCATTTACCTTTGTGCTAGATGAACGAATGTCTCTCCACATGCTAAGTTTTGAGTGATAAAAGTGTGTGAAAGCCTTCTTCACCTATCTTGCTGGGAACACAAAGTTTCTTTTCAGTTGCAAACTACACTCCATACATATATATGGGGAGGTACTATCTCCAACTCTGTTTTACAGTGAAAACTGCAGGAACATCCAAGCGGCACTAGGAAACAGACTGAGAAACCAGAATAATAGTTTCTACTGCATTCCCTTCCCTTTGTGCTAGATGAACGAACGTCTCTACACGTGCTAATTTGTGAGAGATAATTGTGTGTGAAAGCCGTACTTCACTTAGCTTGTTGGAAACACACAGTTACTTTTCAGTTGCAAACTCCACGCCATACATTTATATGGGGTGATATAAGCTCCAACTCGGTTTTAAAATGAAAACTGCTGGAACTTCAAATCGGCACTAGGAAACAGACTGAGAAACCGGAGGAAAAGTTTCTGCTGAAACACTTTCCTTTTGGGATAGATAAACGACAGTTTATCCACATGCTCATTTGTGAGTGATAATTGTGTGTGAAAGCCGTCCTTCACTTAACTTGTTGGGAACACAAAGTTTCTTTCTGTTGTAAAATCTTCTACATACATATATATGGCTAGGTACTAGCTCCAACTCGGTTTTACAGTGAATACTGCAGGAAATTGAAAACGGCACTAGGAAACAGACTGAGAAACCAGAGAAAAGATTCTCCTGCATCTCGTTCCCTTTGTGCGAGATTAAAGAAAGTCTCTCCACATGCTCAGTTCTGAGAGACAAGTGTGTGTGAAAGCCGTATTTCACCTAACTTGTTGGGAACACAAAGTTTCTTTTCAGTTGCAAACTACACTCTATACATCAATATGGGGAGGTACTAGCTACAAAACTGTTTTACAGTGAAAACTGCAGGAACTTCAAACCGGCACTAGGAAACAGACTCAGAAATCAGATTAAATTTTCTCCTGCAAACCATTACTTTGTGATAGATGAACGAACGTCTCTCCACATGCTCAGTTGTGAGAGATATGTGTGTGTAAAGCCGTCCGTCAACTAGCTTGTTGGGAACACAAAGTTACTTTTCAGTTGTAAACCCCACTCCATACATATATATGGGGAGGTACTAGCTCCAACTCGGTTTTACAGTGAAAAAAGCAGGAAATTCATACCGGCACTAGGAAACAGACTGAGAAACCATAGTAAAAGTTTCTCCTGCAACCAGTTCCCTTTGTGTTACATGAGCGAACGTCTTTCCACTTGCTCATATTTGAGAGATATATGTGTGTGAAAGCCGTCCTTCACCTAGGATGTTGGGAACACAACGGTTCTTTTCAGTTTCAAACTCCACTCCATACATATATTGTGGAGGTATTAGCTCCAACCAGGTTTTACAGTGATAAATGCAGGAACTTGAATCCGCCACTAGGAAAGAGAATGAGAAACCAGAGTAAAAATTTCTCCTGCAACCCGTTCCCTTAGTGCTAGATGAACGAACATCTCTCCACATGCACAGTTGTGAGAGATAATGGTGTGTGAAAGCAGCCCTTTACAAATCTTGTTGGGAACACAAAGATACATTTCAGTTGCATACTCCACTCCATACATATATATGGTGAGGTAATAGCTCCTACTCGTTTTTCAGTGAAACTGACGGGACTTCAATCCGCCAATAGGAAACAGACTGAGAAACCAGAGTAAAAGTTGCACCTGCAACCCGTTCCTTTTGTGCTAGATGAACGAACATCTGTCCACATGCTCATTTCTGAGAGATAAGTGTGTGTGAAAGCCGTCCTTCACATAGCTTCTTGGGAACACAAAGTTTCTTTTCAGTTGCAAACTCCACTCCATACATATATATGGCGAAGTACTAGCCCCAACACGGTTTTATAGTGAAAACTGCAGGAACTTCAAACCGCCACTTGGAAAGAGACTGAGAAACCAGATTAAAAGTTTCTCCTGCAACCCTTTCCCTTTGTCCTAGATGAACGAAAGTCTCTCAAATTGCGCAGTTGTGAGAGATAAGTGTCTATGAAAGCCTTCCTTCACCTAGCTTGTTGGGAACACAAAGTTGCTTTTCATTTCCAAACTCCACTGATACATATATTTGTGTAGGTAGTAGCTCCGACTCGGTTTTAGAGTGAAAACTGCAGGAACTTCAAACCGGCACTAGCAAACAGACTGAGATACAAGAGTAAAAGTTTTTCCTGCAACCCGTTCCCTTTGTGCTAGATGAACGAATGATCTCTACATGCTCAGTTGTGAGAAACAGTGTGTGTGAAACCGACATTCACGTAGCTTTTTGGGAACACATAGATTCTTATCAGATGCAAACTCCACTCCATACATATATATGTGCACGTAATAGCTCCAACCAAGATTTACAATGAAAACTGCAGGAACGTCAAACCGCCACTAGGAAACAGACTGAGAAACCAGAGTAAAAGTTTCTCCTGCAACAGGTTCCATTTGTACTAGATGAACGTACGTCTCTCACCTTGCTCAGTTGTGAGAGGTAATTTTGTGTGAAAGCCGTCCTTCACCTAGCTTGTTGGGAACTCAAAGCTTCTTTTAAGATGCAAAATCCACTCCATACTTATATATGGTGAGGTACTAGCTCCAACTCAGATTTACAGTGAAAACAGCAGGAAATTCAAAACAGCACTTGGAAACAGACTGAGAAAATAGAGTAAAAGATACTCCTGCAAACATTTCCTTTTCTGCTAGATGAACGAACGTCTCTCAACTTGCTCAGTTGTGAGAGATAATTGTGTGTGAAAGCCGTCCTTCAATTAGCTTGTTGGGAAAACATAGTTTCTTTTCAGTTGCAAACTCCACTCCATACATATATAAGGGGAGGTACTAGCTCCAACTCGGTTTTACTGTGATAACTGCAGGAACTTCAAACAGGCACTAGGAAACAGACTGAAAAACCAGAGTAAAAGTTACTCCTGCAACCCTTTCCCTTTGTGCTAGATGAATGAATGTCTATCCACATGCTCAGTTGTGAGAGATAAGTGTCTGTGAAAACCGTCCTTCAACCAGCTTGTAGGGAACCAAAGTTTCTTTTCAGTTGCTAACTCCACTCCATACATCTATATGCAGATGTACCAGCTCCAACATTTTTACATTGATATGTGCAGGAAATTCAAACCGGCACCATGAAACAGACTGAGAAACCAGAGTAAAATTTACAACTGCATCCCGTTCCCTTTGTGCTAGATGAACGAATATCTCCCCACATGCTCAGTTGTGAGAGAAAAATGTGTGTGAAAGCCATCCTTCACATAGCTTGTTGGGAACAGAAAGTTTCTTTTCAGTTGCAAACTCCACTCCATACATATATATGGGGAGGTTCTAGCACAAACTCTGTCTTACAGTGAAAACTGCAGGAACATCCAAGCGGCACTAGGAAACAGACTGAGAAATCAGAAGAATAGTTTCTACTGCATCCAGTTCCCTTTGGCTAGATGAACGAACGTCTCTCCACGTGCTAATTTATGAGAGATAACTGTGTGTGAAAGCCGTCCTTCATTTAGCTTGTTGGAAACGCAAAGTTACTTTTTAGTTGCAAACTCTACTCCATACATATATATGTGGACGTACTTGCTCCAACTCTGTTTACAGAGAAATCTGCAGAAACTTCATACCGGCACTAGGAAACAGACCGAGAAACCATAGTAAAAGTTTCTCCTGCAACCCGTTCCATTTGTGCTAGATGAACGAACGTCTCTCCAAATGCTCATATTTGAGAGATAAGTGTGTGTGAAAGCCGAAATTCACCTACCTTGCTGGGAACACAAAGTTTCTTTTCATTTGCAAACTACAATCTATACATCTATATGGGGAGGTACTGGCTCCAAACTGTTTTACAGTGAAAACTGCAGGAACTTCAAACCGGCACTAGGAAACAGACTGAGATATCAGAGTAAATGTTTGTCCTGCAAACTATTCCTTTTGTGATAGATGAACGAACGTCTCTCCACATGCTCAGTTGTGAGAGATATGTGTGTGTAAAAGCCGTCCTTCAACTAGCTTGTTGGGAACACAAAGTTACTTTTCAGTTGTAAACCCCACTCCATAGATATATATGGGGAGGTAGTAGCTCCAACTCGGTTTTACAGTGTAAACTGCAGGAACTTCATACCGGCACTAGGAAACAGTCTGAGAAAACATAGAAAAATTTTCTCCTGCAACCAGTTCCCTTAGTGTTACATGAGCGAACGTCTTTCCACTTGCTCATATTTGAGAGATAATTGTGTGTGAAAGCCGTCCTTCACATAGGTTTTTGGGAACACAACGGTTCTTTTCAGTTGCCAACTCCACTCCATACATATATTGGGGAGGTACTAGCTCCAACCAGGTTTTACAGTGATAACTGCAGGAACTTGAAACCGCCACTAGGAAAGAGACAGAGAAACCAGAGTAATAGTTTCTCCTGCAACCCGTTCCATTTGTGCTAGATGAACGAACGTCTCTCCACATGCTCAGTTGTGAGATAATGGTGTATGAAAACCGCACTTCACAAAGCTTGTTGGGAACACAAAGATATTTTTCAGTTGCAAACTCCACTCCATACATATATATGGTGAGGTAATAGCTCCTACTCGTTTTTCAGTGAAAATGCAGGAACTTCAATCCGCCACTAGGAAACAGACTGAGAAACCAGAGTAAAAGTTTCTCCTGCAAACCGTTCCTTTTGTCCTAGATGAACGAACGTCTCTCAACTTGCTCAGTTCTGAGAGATAAGTGTGTGTGAAATCCGTCCTTCACCTAGTTTGTTGGTAACACAAAGTTTCTTTTCAGATTCAAACTCCACTCCATACATATATAAGGGGAGGTACTAGCTCCAACTCTGTTTTACAGTGAAAACTGCAGGAACTTCCAAGCGGCACTAGGAAACAGACTGAGAAAACAGAATAATAGTTTCTACTGCATTCCGTTCCCTTTGTGCTAGATGAACGAACGTCTCTACACGTGCTAAGTTGTGAGAGATTACTGTGTGTGAAAGCCGTCCTTCACTTAGCTTGTTGGAAACACAAAGTTACTTTTCAGTTGCAAACTCCACTCCATACATATATATGTGGACGTATTTGCTCCAACTCGGTTTACAGAGAAATCTGCAGCAACTTCATACCGGCACTAGGAAACAGACCGAGAAACCATAGTAAAAGTTTCTCCTGCAACCCGATCCATTTGTGCTAGATGAACGAACGTCTCTCCAAATGCTCTTTTTGAGAGATAAGTGTGTGTGAATGGCGTTCTTCAGCTACCTTGTTGAGAACACAACGGTTCTTTTCAGTTGCAAACTCCACTCAATATATATATATGGGGTGGTATAAGTTCCAACTCGGTTTTAAAATGAAAACTGCTGGAACTTCAAACCGGCACTATGAAACAGGCTGACAACCATAGTAAAAGTTTCTCCTGCAACCCGTTCCATTTGTGCTAGATGAACGAACATCTTTCCACATGCTCAGATGCGAGAAATAAGTGTGTGTGAAAGCCGTCCTTAATCTAGCTTGTTGGGAACACAAATTTTCTTTTCAGTTGCAAACTCCACTGAATTTTTATACATGGGTTGGTACTAGTTCCAAATGTGTTTTACAGTGAAAACTGCAGGAACTTCTAACCGGCACTATGAAACAGGCTGAGAACCATAGTAAATGTTTCTCCTACAACCCGTTCCATTTGTTTTAGATGAGCGAACGTCTCTCCACATGCTCATATATGAGAGATATGTGTGTGTGTAAGCCGTCCACCTTGCTTGTTGGGAACACAAAGATGCTTTTCAGTTGCAAACATCACTGAATACATATATATTGGAAGGTACGAGCTCCAACTCGGTTTTACTGTGAAAACTGCAGGAACTTCAAACCGGCACTACTAAACAGACTGAGAAGCCAGAGTAAAAGTTTCTCCTGCAACCCGTTCCTTTTGTGCTAGATGAACGAACATCTCTCCACATGCTCATTTCTGAGAGATAAGTGTGTGTGAAAGCCGTCCTTCACCTAGCTTCTTGGGAACACAAAGTTTCTTTTCAGTTGCAAACCCCACTCCATACATATATATGGCGAGGTACTAGCCCCAACACGGTTTTATAGTGAAAACTGCAGGAACTTCAAACCGCCACTTGGAAAGAGACTGAGAAACCAGATTAAAAGTTTCTCCTGCTACCCGTTCCCTTTGTCCTAGATGAACGAAAGTCTCAACTTGCTCAGTTGTGAGAGATAAGTGTCTATGAAAGCCGCACTTCACTTAGCTTGTTGGGAACACAAAGTTTCTTTTCAGTTGCAAACTCCACTCCATACATATATATGGCGAGGTAATAGCCTCAACACTGTTTTACAGTGAAAACTGCAGGAACTTCATACCGAAACTAGGACAGACTGAGAAACCAGAGAAAAGATTCTCCTGCATAGCGTTCCCTTTGTGCAAGATAAAAGAAAGTCTCTCCACATGCTAAGATCTGAAAGCTAAGTGTGTGTGGAAGCCGTCCTTCACCTAGCTTGTTGGGAACACAATGATTCTTATCAGATGCAAACTCAACTCCATACAATTATATGGGGAGGCACTAGCTCCAACTCGCTTTTACAGTGAAAACTGCAGGAACATCAAACCGCACTTGGAAACAGACTGAGAAATCACAGTAAAATTTTCTCCTGCAACCAGTTACCTTTGTGCTAGATGAACGAATGTCTCTCCACATGCTAAGTTGTGAGTGATAAATGTGTGTGAAAGCCTTCTTCACCTATCTTGTTGGGAACACAAAGTTTCTTTTCAGTTGCAAACTACACTCCATACATATATATGGGGAGGTACTATCTCCAACTCTGTTTTACAGTGAAAACTGCTGGAACTTCAAACTGGCACTAGGAAACAGACTGAGAAAACAGAGTAAATTTTCTCCTGCAACCCGTTCCCTTTTTGCTAGATGAAGGAACGTCTCTACACATGCTCAGTTGTGAGAGATAAGTGTGTGAAAGCTGTCCTTCACTTAGATTGACGGGAACCCAAATTTAATTTTCAGTTGGAAACTCCACTCCATACTTATATATGGTGAGGTACTAGCTCCAAACAGGTTTTACAGGGAAAACTGCTGGAATTACAAACCGCCACTTGGAAACAAACTGAGAAACCAGAGTAAAAGTTTTCCCTGCAACCCGTTCCTTTTGGGCTAGATGAACGAACATCTCTCCACATGCTCATTTCTGAGAGATAAGTGTGTGCGAAAGGGTTCCTTCACCTAGATTGTAGGGAACACAGTTTCTTTTCAGGTGAAAACTACACTGAATACAAATATATAGGGAGGTACTAGCTCCAAATCGGTTTTACAGTGAAAACTGCAGGAACTTCATACCGGCACTAGGAAACAGACTGAGAAACCAGAGTAAAATTTGCTCCTGCAACCAGTTCCCTTTGTGTTAGATGAGCGAACGTCTCTTCACATCCTAATATTTGAGAGATAAGTGTGTGTGATAGCCTTCCTTCACCTAGCTTGTTGGGAACACAAAGTTGCTGTTCATTTCCAAACTCCACTGATACATATATTTGGGTAGGTAGTAGCTCCGACACGGTTTTAGAGTGAAAACTGCAGGAACTTCAATCCGGCACTAGCAAACAGACTGAGATACAAGAGTAAAAGTTTTCCTGCAACCCGTTCCTTTTGTGCTAGATGAACGAACGACTCTCTACATGCTCAGTTGTGAGAGACAGTGTGTGTGAAAGCCGACATTCACGTATCTTTTTGGGAACACAAAGATTCTTATCAGATGCAAACTCCACTCCATACATATATATGTGCACATACTAGCTCCAACCAAGATTTACAATGAAAACTGCAGGAACTTCAAGCCGCCACTAGGAAACAGACTGAGAAACCAGAGTAAAAGTTTCTCCTGCAACAGGTTCCATTTGTACTAGATGAACGAACGTCTCTCAACTTGCTCAGTTCTGAGAGATAAGTTTGTGTGAAAGCCGTCCTTCACCTAGAGTGTTGGGAACACAAAGTTTCTTTTCAGATGCAAACTCCACTCCATACACATATAAGGGGAAGTACTAGCTCCAACACGGTTTTACAGTGATAACTGCAGGAAATTCAAACAGGCACTAGGAAACAGACTGAAAAACCAGAGTAAAAGTTAGTCCTGCAACCCGTACCCTTTGTGCTAGAGGAATGAACGTCTCTTCACATGCTCAGTTGTGAGAGATTATGGTGTGAATGTCGTCCTTCAAATAGCTTATTGGGAACACAAAGTTTCTTTACAGTTGCAAACTCCACTCCATATATATATATGGGGAGATACAAGCTCCACTCATTTTTCCAGTGAAAACAGCAGGAAATCAGAACGGCACTAGGAAACAGACTGAGAAACCTGAGTAAAAGTTTCTCCTGCAAAACGTTCCTTTTGTGCTAGATGAACGAAAGTATCTCCACTTGCTCAGTTGTGAGAGATAAATTTGTGTGAAAGCCGTCCTTCACATAGCTTGTTGGGAACACAAAGATTCTTTTAAGTTGCAAACTCCACTCCATACATATATATGGGGAGTTAGAATCTCCACTCGGTTTTACAGTGAAAACTGCAGGAACTTCAAACCGGCTCTAGGAAACAGACTGAGAATCCAGAGTACAATTTGCTCCTGCATCCCGTTCCCTTTGTGCTAGATGAACGAACATCTCTCCACATGCTCAGTTGTGAGAGATATTGGTGTGTGAAAGCCACCCTTCACAAAGCTTGTTGGGAACACAAAGATACTTTTCAGTTGCAAACTCCACTCCATACATATATATGGTGAGGTAATAGCTCCTACTCCTTTTTCAGTGAAAATGCAGGAACTTCAATCCGCCACTAAGAAACAGACTGAGAAACCAGAGTAAAAGTTTCTCCTGCAATTCGTTCCTTTTGTCCTAGATGAATGAAAGTCTCTCAACTTGCTCAGTTCTGAGAGATAAGTGTGTGTGAAAGCTGTCCTTCAAATAGTTTGTTGGTAACACAAAGTTTCTTTTCAGATGCAAACTCCACTCCATACATATATTGGGGAGGTACTAGCTCCAACTCTGTTTTACAGTGAAAACTGCAGCAACTTCCAAGCGGCACTAGGAAACAGACTGAGAAACCAGAATAATAGTTTCTACTGCATTCCTTTCCCTTTGTGCTAGATGAACGAACGTCTCTACACGTGCTAAGTTGTGAGAGTTTACTGTGTGTGGAAGCCGTCCTTCAATTAGCTTGTTGGAAACACAAAGTTACTTTTCAGTTGCAAAAACCACTCCATACATATATATGTGGACGTACTTGCTCCAACTTGGTTTACAGAGAAATCTGCAGCAACTTCATACAGGCACTAGGAAACAGACCGAGAAACCATAGTAAAAGTTTCCCTGCAACCCGTTCCATTTGTGCTAGATGAACGAACGTCTCTCCAAATGCTCATATTTGAGAGATAAGTGTGTGTGAAAGGCGTTCTTCAGCTACCTTGTTGGGAACACAACGGTTCATTTCAGTTGCAAACTCCACTCAATACATATATATGGGGTGGTATAAGCTCCAACTCGGTTTTAAAATGAAAACTGCTTGAACTTCAAACCGGCACTAGGAAACAGACTGAGAATCCAGAGGAAAAGTTTCTCCTGCAACCCTTTCCTTTTGGGCTAGATGAAGGAAAGTTTATCCACATGCTCATTTGTGAGTGATAATTGTGTGTGAAAGCCATCCTTCACTTAGCTTGTTGGGAACACAAAGTTTCTTTCAGTTGTAAAATCCACTACATACATATATATGGCTAGGTACTAGCCCCAACACGGTTTTACAGTGAAAACTGCAGGAAATTGAAAACGGCACTAGGAAACAGACTGAGAAACCAGAGAAAAGATTCCCCTGCATCTCGTTCCCTTTGTGCTAGATTAAAGAAAGTCTCTCCACATGCTCAGTTCTGAGAGATAAGTGTGTGTGAAAGCCGTCCTTAACCTAGCTTGTTGGGAACACAAATTTTCTTTTCAGTTGCAAACTCCACTGAATTTTTATACATGGGTTGGTACTAGTTCCAAATCGGTTTTACAGTGAAAACTGAAGGAACTTCTAACTGGCAGTATGAAACAGGCTGAGAACCATAGTAAATGTTTCTCCTACAACCCGTTCCATTTGTTTTAGATGAGCGAACGTCTCTCCACATGCTCATATATGAGAGATATGTGTGTGTGTAAGCCGTCCACCTTGCTTGTTGGGAACACAAAGTTGCTTTTCAGTTGCAAACATCACTGAATACATATATATTGGGAGGTACGAGCTCCAACTCGGTTTTACTGTGAAAACTGCAGGAACTTCAAACCGCCACTTGGAAAGAGACTGAGAAACCAGATTAAAAGTTTCTCCTGCAACCCGTTCCCTTTGTCCTAGATGAACGAAAGTCTCAACTTGCTCAGTTGTGAGAGATAAGTGTGTATGAAAGCCGCACTTCACTTAGCTTGTTGGGAACACAAAGTTTCTTTTCAGTTGCAAACTCCACTCCATAAATATATATAGCGAGGTACTAGCCTCAACACGGTTTTACAGTGAAAACTGCAGGAACTTTATACCGGAACTAGGACAGACTGAGAAACCAGAGAAAAGATTCTCCTGCATAGCGTTCCCTTTGTGCTAGATGAACGAATGTCTCTCCACATGCTAAGTTTTGAGTGATAAATGTGTGTGAAAGCCTTCTTCACTTATCTTGTTGGGAACACAAAGTTTCTTTTCAGTTGCAAACTACACTCCATACATATATATGGGGAGGTACTATCTCCAAATCTGTTTTACAGTGAAAACTGCTGGAACTTCAAACTGGCACTAGGAAACAGACTGAGAAAACAGAGTAAATTTTCTCCTGCAACCCGTTCCCTTTTTGCTAGATGAACGAACGTCTCTACACATGCTCAGTTGTGAGAGATAAGTGTGTGAAAGCTGTCCTTCACTTAGATTGACGGGAACCCAAATTTAATTTTCAGTTGGAAACTCCACTCCATACGTATATATGGTGAGGTACTAGCTCCAAACAGGTTTTACAGGGAAAACTGCTGGAATTACAAACCGCCACTTGGAAACAAACTGAGAAACCAGAGTAAATGTTTTCCCTGCAACCCGTTCCTTTGGGGCTAGATGAACGAACATCTCTCAACATGCTCATTTCTGAGAGATAAGTGTGTGCGAAAGGGTTCCTTCACCTAGATTGTAGGGAACACAGTTTCTTTTCAGGTGAAAACTACACTGAATACAAATATATAGGGAGGTACTAGCTCCAAATCGGTTTTACAGTGAAAACTGCAGGAACTTCATACCGGCACTAGGAAACAGACTGAGAAACCAGAGTAAAATTTGCTCCTGCAACCAGTTCCCTTTGTGTTAGATGAGCGAACGTCTCTTCACATCCTAATATTTGAGAGATAAGTGTGTGTGATAGCCTTCCTTCACCTAGCTTGTTGGGAACACAAAGTTGCTTTTCATTTCCAAACTCCACAGATACATATATTTGGGTAGGTAGTAGCTCCGACACGGTTTTAGAGTGAAAACTGCAGGAACTTCAATCCGGCACTAGCAAACAGACTGAGATACAAGAGTAAAAGTTTTTCCTGCAACCCGTTCCTTTGTGCTAGATGAACGAACGACTCTCTACATGCTCAGTTGTGAGAGACAGTGTGTGTGAAAGCCGACATTCACGTAGCTTTTTGGGAACACAAAGATTCTTATCAGATGCAAACTCCACTCCATACATATATATGTGCACATACTAGCTCCAACCAAGATTTACAATGAAAACTGCTGGAACTTCAAACCTCCACTAGGAAACAGACTGAGAAACCAGAGTAAAAGTTTCTCCTGCAACAGGTTCCATTTGTACTAGATGAACGAACGTCTGTCAACTTGCTCAGTTGTGAGAGATAAGTTTGTGTGAAAGCCGTCCTTCACCTAGCTTGTTGGGAACTCAAAGCTTCTTTTAAGATGCAAAATCCACTCCATACTTATATATGGTGAGGTACTAGCTCCAACTCAAATTTACAGTGAAAACAACAGGAAATTCAAAACGGCACTAGGAAACAGACTGAGAAAACAGAGTAAAAGTTTCTCCTGAAACCCGTTCCATTTGTGCTAGATGAATCAATGTCTATCCACATGCACAGTTGTGAGAGATAAGTGTGTTGAAAACCTTCCTTCAACTAGCTTGTAGGGAACCAAAGTTTCTTTTCAGTTGCTAACTCCACTCCATACATCTATTTGCGGATGTACTAGCTCCAACATTTTTACATTGAAATGTGCAGGAAATTCAAACCGGCACCATGAAACAGACTGAGAAACCACAGTAAAATTTACACCTGCATCCCGTTCCCTTGGTGCTAGATGAGCGAATATCTCTCTACATGCTCATTTGTGAGAGAAAAATGTGTGTGAATGCCGTCCTTCACATAGATTGTTGGGAACACAAAGTTTCTTTTCAGTTGCAAACTCCACTCCATACATATATATTGGGAGGTACAAGCACAAACTCTGTTTTACAGTGAAAAATGCAGGAACTTCCAAGCGGCACTAGGAAACAGACTGAGAAACCAGAAGAATAGTTTCTACTGCATCCAGTTCCCTTTGTGCTAGATGAACGAACGTCTCTCCACGTGCTAAGATATGAGAGATAACTGTGTGTGAAAGCCGTGCTTCAACAACCTTGTTGGGAACACAACAGTTCTTTTCAGTTGCAAACTCCACTCAATATATATATACGAGGTGGTACAAGTTCCAACTCGGTTTTAAAGTGAAAGCTGCTGGAACTTCAAACCTGCACTAGGAAACAGACCGAGATACCATAGAGAAAGTTTCTCCTGCAACCCGTTCCATTTGTGCTAGATGAACGAACGTCTCTCCAAATGCTCATATTTGAGAGATAAGTGTGTGTGAAAGGCGTTCTTCAGCTACCTTGTTGGGAGCACAACGGTTCTTTTCAGTTGCAAACTCCACTCAATACATATATATGGGGTGGTATAAGCTCCAACTCGGTTTTAAAATGAAAACTGCTGGAACTTCAAACCAGCACTAGGAAACAGACTGAGAAACCAGAGGAAAAGTTTTTCCTGCAACCCTTTTCTTTTGGGCTAGATGAACGAAAGTTTATCCACATGCTAATTTGTGAGTGATAATTGTGTGTGAAAGCCGTCCTTCACTTAGCTTGTTGGGAACACAAAGTTTCTTTCAGTTGTAAAATCCACTGCATACATATATATGGCTAGGTACTAGCTCCAACACGGTTTTACAGTGAAAACTGCAGGAAATTGAAAACGGCACCAGGAAACAGACTGAGAAACCAGAGAAAAGATTCTCCTGCATCTCGTTCCTTTTGTGCTAGATTAAAGAAAGTCTCTCCACATGCTCAGTTCTGAGAGATAAGTGTGTGTGAAAGCCGTCCTTAACCTAGCTTGTTGGGAACACAAATTTTCTTTTCAGTTGCCAACTCCACTGAATATTTATACATGGGTTGGTACTAGTTCCACATCGGTTTTACAGTGAAAACTGCAGGAACTTCTAACCGGCACTATGAAACAGGCTGAGAACCATAGTAAATGTTTCTCCTACAACCCGTTCCATTTTTTTTAGATGAGCGAACGTCTCTCCAAATGTTCATATATGAGAGATATGTGTGTGTGTAAGCCGTCCACCTAGCTTGTTGGGAACACAAAGTTGCTTTTCAGTTGCAAACACCACTGAATACATATATATTGGGAGGTACGAGCTCCAACTCGGTTTTACTGTGAAAACTGCAGGAACTTCAAACCGGCACTACTAAACAGACTGAGAAACCAGAGTAAAAGTTTCTCCTGCAACCCGTTCCTTTTGTTCTAGATGAACGAACATCTCTCCTCATGCTCATTTCTGAGAGATAAGTGTGTGTGAAAGCCGTCTTTCACCTAGCTTCTTGGGAACACAAAGTTTCTTTTCAGTTGCAAACTCCACTCCATACATATATATGGCGAGGTACAAGCCCCAACACGGTTTTATAGTGAAAACTGCAGGAACTTCAAACCGCCACTTGGAAAGAGACTGAGAAACCAGATTAAAAGTTCCTCCTGCAACCCGTTCCCTTTGTCCTAGATGAACGAAAGTCTCTCAACTTGCTCAGTTGTGAGAGAAAAGTGTGTATGAAAGCCTAATTTCACTTAGCTTTTTGGGAACACAAAGTTTCTTTTCAGTTGCAAACTCCACTCCATACATATATATGGCGAGGTACTAGCCTCAACACGGTTTTACAGTGAAAACTGCAGGAACTTCATACCGGAACTAGGACAGACTGAGAAACCAGGGAAAAGATTCTCCTGCATAGCGTTCCCTTTGTGCAAGATGAAAGAAAGTCTCTCCACATGCTAAGATCTGAAAGATAAGTGTGTGTGGATGCCGTCCTTCACCTAGCTTGTTGGGAACACAATGATTCTTATCAGATGCAAACTCAACTCCATACATTTATATGGGGAGGCACTAGCTCCAACTCGCTTATACAGTGAAAACTGCAGGAACATCAAACCGCACTTGGAAACAGACTGAGAAATCAGAGTAAAATTTTCTCCTGCAACCAGTTACCTTTGTGCTAGATGAACGAATGTCTCCCCACATGCTAAGTTGTGAGTGATAAATGTGTGTGAAAGCCTACTTCACCTATCTTGTTGGGAACACAAAGATTCTTTTCAGTTGCAAACTACACTCCATACATATATATGGGGAGGTACTATCTCCAAATCTGTTTTACATTGAAAACTGCTGGAACTTCAAACTGGCACTAGGAAACAGACTGAGAAAACAGAGTACATTTTCTCCTGCAACCAGTTCCATTTTTGCTAGATGAACGAACGTCTCTACACATGCTCAGTTGTGAGAGATAAGTGTGTGAAAGCTGTCCTTCACTTAGATTGACGGGAACCCAAATTTAATTTTCAGTTGGAAACTCCACTCCATACTTATATATGGTGAGGTACTAGCTCCAAACAGGTTTTACAGGGAAAACTGCTGGAATTACAAACCGCCACTTGGAAACAAACTGAGAAACCAGAGTAAAAGTTTTTACTGCAACCCGTTCATTTTGGGCTAGATAAACGAACATCTCTCCACATGCTCATTTCTGAGAGATAAGTGTGTGTGAAAGGGTTCCTTAACCTAGCTTTTAAGGAACACAGTTTCTTTTCATGTGAAAACTTCACTGAATACAAATATATAGGGAGGTTCTAGCTCCAACTCGGTTTTACAGTGAAAACTGCAGGAACTTGATACCTGCACTAGGAAACAGACTGAGAAACCAGAGGAAAAGTTACACCTGCAACTCGTTCTCTTTTTGCTAGATGAACGAACGTCTCTACAATGCTCAGTTCTGAGAGATATGTGTGTGTGAAAGCCGTACTTCACCTAGCTTTTTGGGAACACAAAGTTACTATTCAGTTACAAAAACCACTCCATACATATATATGGTGAAGTACTAGCACCAACCAGGATTTATAGTGAAAACTGCAGGAACTTCAAATGGCCACTAGGAAACAGACTGAGTAACCAGAGAAAAATTTTCCCTGCAACCCGTTCCATTTGTCCTAGATGAACGAACGTCTCTCAACTTGCTCAGTTCTGAGAGATAAGTGTGTGTGAAAGCCGTCCTTCACCTAGATTGTTGGGAACACAAAGTTTCTTTTCAGATGCAAACCCTACTCCATACATATATAAGGGGAAGTACTAGGTCCAACTCGGTTTTACAGTGATAACTGCAGGAACTTCAAACAGGCACTAGGAAACAGACTGAAAAACCAGAGTAAAAGTTACTCCTGCAACCCGTTCCCTTTGTGCTAGAGGAAAGAACGTCTCTCCACATGCTCTGTTGTGAGAGATAAGGGTTTGAAAGTCGTCCTTCAAATAGCTTCTTGGGAACACAAAGTTCCTTTACAGTTGCAAACTCCAATCCATACATATATATGGGGAGCTACAAGCTCCACTCATTTTTCCAGTGAAAACAGCAGGAAATCAGAACGGCACTAGGAAACAGACTGAGAAACCTGAGTAAAAGTTTCTCCTGCAAAAGTTCCTTTTGTGCTAGATGAACGAAAGTATCTCCACTTGCTCAGTTGTGAGAGATAAGTGTGTGTGAAAGCCGTCCTTCAAATAGCTTGTTGGGAACACAAAGATTCTTTTCAGTTGCAAACTCCACTCCATACTTATATATGGGGAGCTACAAGCTCCACTCGGTTTTAAAGTGAAAACTGCAGGAACTTCGTACCGGAACTAGGAAACAGACTGAGAAACCAGAGTAAAAGTTGCTCCTGCAAACCGTTCCCTTTGTGCTAGATGAGCGAACGTCTCTCCACATCCTCATATTTGAGAGATAAGTGTGTTTGAAAGCCTTCCTTCACTTAGCTTGTTGGGAACACAAAGTTGCTTTTCATTTCCAAACTCCACTGATACATATATTTGGGTAGGTAGTAGCTCCGACACGGTTTTAGAGTGAAAAATGCAGGAACTTCAAACCGGCACTAGCAAACAGACTGAGATACAAGAGTAAAAGTTTTTCCTGCAACCCGTTCCCTTTGTGCTAGATGAACGAACGACTCTCTACATGCTCAGTTGTGAGAGACAGTGTGTGTGAAAGCCGACATTCACGTAGCTTTTTGGGAACACAAAGATTCTTATCAGATGCAAACTCCACTCCATACATATATATGTGCACATACTAGCTCCAACCAAGATTTACAATGAAAACTGCAGGAACTTCAAACCACCACTAGGAAACAGACTGAGAAACCAGAGTAAAAGTTTCTCCTGCAACAGGTTCCATTTGTACTAGATGAACGAACGTCTCTCCACTTGCTCAGTTTTGAGAGATAAGTTTGTGTGAAAGCCGTCCTTCACCTAGCTTGTTGGGAACTCAAAGCTTCTTTTAAGATGCAAAATCCACTCCATACATATATATGGTGAGGTACTAGCTCCAACTCAGATTTACAGTGAAAACAGCAGGATATTCAAAACGGCACTAGGAAACAGACTGAGAAACAGAATAAAAGATTCTCCTGCAAACCATTCCTTTTCTGCTAGATGAACGAACGTCTCTCAACTTGCTCAGTTGTGAGAGATAATTGTGTGTGAAAGCCGTCCTTCAATTAGCTTGTTGGGAAACAAAGGTTCTTTTCAGTTGCAAACCCCACTCAATAAATATATATGGGGTGGTACAAGCTTCAACTCGGTTTTAAAGTGAAAACTGCTGGAACTTCAAACCGGCAATAGGAAACAGACTGAGGACCCGAGGAAAAGTTTCTCCTGCAATCCTTTCCTTTTGGGCTAGATGAACGAAAGTTTATCCACATGCTCATTTGTGAGTGATAATTGTGTGTGAAAGCCGTCCTTCACTTAGCTTGTTGGGAACACCAAGTTTCTTTTCAGTTGCAAATTACACTCTATACATATATATGGGGAGGTACAAGCTCCAACTCTGTTTTACAGTGTAAACTGCAGGAACTTCATACCGGCACTAGGAAACAGACTGAGAAACCATAGTAAAAGTTTCTCCTGCAAACCGTTCCCTTTGTGGTAGATGAACGAACGTCTCTCCACATGCTCAGTTGTGAGAGATAATGGTGTGTGAAAACCGCACTTCACAAAGCTTGTTGGGAACACAAAGACACTTTTCAGTTGCAAACTCCACTCCATACATATATATGGTGATTTAATAGCTCCTACTCGTTTTTCAGTGAAAATGCAGGAACTTCAATCCGCCACTAAGAAACAGACTGAGAAACCAGAGTAAAAATTTCTCCTGCAATCCGTTCCTTTTGTCCTAGATGAACGAACGTCTCTCAACTTGCTCAGTTATGAGAGATAAGTGTGTGTGAAAGCCGTCCTTCACCCAGTTTGTTTACTAACACAAAGTTTCTTTTCAGATGCAAACTCCACTCCATACATATATATGTGGACGTACTTGCTCCAACTCGGTTTACAGAAAAATCTGCAGCAACTTCATACCGGCACTAGGAAACAGACCGAGAAACCATAGTAAAAGTTTCTCCTGCAAACCGTTCCCTTTGTGGTAGATGAACGAACATCTCTCCACATGCTCATTTCTGAGAGATAAGTGTGTGTGAAAGGGTTCCTTCACCTAGCTTTTAAGGAACACAGTTTCTATTCAGGTGAAAACTGCACTGAATACAAATATATAGGGAGGTACTAGCTCCAACTCGGTTTTACAGTGAAAACTGCAGGAACTTCATACCGGCACTAGGAAACAGACTGAGAAACCAGAGGAAAAGTTACACCTGCAACTCGTTCTCTTTTTGCTAGATGAACGAACGTCTCTACAATGCTCAGTTCTGAGAGATATGTGTGTGTGAAAGCCGTCATTCACCTAGCTTTTTTGGGAACACAAATTTACTATTCAGTTACAAAAACCACTCCATACATATATATGGTGAAGTACTAGCACCAACCAGGATTTATAGTGAAAACTGCAGGAACTTCAAATGGCCACTAGGAAACAGACTGAGTAACCAGAGAAAAATTTTCCCTGCAACCCGTTCCATTTGTCCTAGATGAACGAACGTCTCTCAACTTGCTCAGTTCTGAGAGATAAGTGTGTGTGAAAGCCGTCCTTCACTTAGCTTGTTGGAAACACAAAGTTACTTTTCAGTTGCACACTCCACTCCATACATATATATGTGGACGTACTTGCTCCAACTCGGTTTACAGAGAAATCTGCAGCAACTTCATACCGGCACTAGGAAACAGACCGAGAAACCATAGTAAAAGTTTCTCCTGCAACCCGTTCCATTTGTGCTAGATGAACGAACGTCTCTCCAAATGCTCATATTTGAGAGATAAGTGTGTGTGAAAGGCGTTCTTCAGCTACCTTGTTGGGAGCACAACGGTTCTTTTCAGTTGCAAACTCCACTCAATACATATATATGGGGTGGTATAAGCTCCAACTCGGTTTTAAAATGAAAACTGCTGGAACTTCAAACCGGCACTAGGAAACAGACTGAGAAACCACAGGAAAAGTTTCTCTTGCAACCCTTTCCTTTTGGGCTAGATGAACGAAAGTTTATCCACATGCTCATTTGTGAGTGATAATTGTGTGTGAAAGCCGTCCTTCATTTAGCTTGTTGGGAACACAAAGTTTCTTTCAGTTGTAAAATCCACTACATACATATATATGGCTAGGTACTAGCTCCAACACGGTTTTACCGTGAAAACTGCAGGAAATTGAAAACAGCACTAGGAAACAGAATGAGAAACCTGAGAAAAGATTCTCCTGCATCTCGTTCCCTTTGTGCTAGATTAAAGAAAGTCTCTCCACATGCTCAGTTCTGAGAGATAAGTGTGTGTGAAAGCCCCCTTAACCTAGCTTGTTGGGAACACAAATTTTCTTTTCAGTTGCAAACTCCACTGAATATTTATACATGGGTTGGTACTAGTTCCAAATCGGTTTTACAGTGAAAACTGCAGGAAATTCTAACCGGCACTATGAAACAGGCTGAGAACCATAGTAAAGGTTTCCCCTAAAACCCGTACCATATGTTTTAGATGAGCGAACGTCTCTCCAAATGCTCATATTTGAGAGATATGTGTGTGTGTAAACCGTCCACCTAGCTTGTTGGGAACACAATGTTGCTTTTCAGTTGCAAGCACCACTGAATACATATATATTGGAAGGTACGAGCCCCAACTCGGTTTTACTGTGAAAACTGCAGGAACTTCAAACCGGCACTACTAAACAGACTGAGAAACCAGAGTAAAAGTTTCTCCTGCAACCCGTTCCTTTTGTGCTAGATGAACGAACATCTCTCCAAATGCTCATTTCTGAGAGATAAGTGTGTGTGAAAGCCGTCCTTCAACTAGCTTCTTGGGAACACAAAGTTCTTTTCAGTTGCAAACTCCAATCCATACATATATAAGGCGAGGTACTAGCCCCAACACGGTTTTACAGTGAAAACTGCAGGAACTTCATACCGGAACTAGGACAGACTGAGAAACCAGAGAAAAGATTCTCCTGCATAGCATTCCCTTTGTGCAAGATGAAAGAAAGTCTCTCCACATGCTAAGATCTGAAAGATAAGTGTGTGTGGAAGCCGTCCTTCACCTAGCTTGTTGGGAACACAATGATTCTTATCAGATGCAAACTCAACTCCATACATTTATATGGGGAGGCACTAGCTCCAACTCGCTTTTACAGTGAAAACTGCAGGAACATCAAACCGCACTTGGAAACAGACTAAGAAATCAGAGTAAAATTTTCTCCTGCAACCAGATACATTTGTGCTAGATGAACGTATGTCTCTCCACATGCTAAGTTTTGAGTGATAAATGTGTGTGAAAGCCTTCTTCACCTATCTTGTTGGGAACACAATGTTTCTTTTCAGTTGCAAACTACACTCCATACATATATATGGGGAGGTACTATCTCCAACTCTGTTTTACAGTGAAAACTGCTGGAACTTCAAACTGGCACTAGGAAACAGACTGAGAAAACAGAGTAAATTTTCTCCTGCAAACCGTTCCCTTTTTGCTAGATGAACGAACGTCTCTACACATGCTCAGTTGTGAGAGATAAGTGTGTGAAAGCTGTCCTTCACTTAGATTGACGGGAACCCAAATTTAATTTTCAGTTGGAAACTCCACTCCATACGTATATATGGTGAGGTACTAGCTCCAAACAGGTTTTACAGGGAAAACTGCTGGAATTACAAACCGCCACTTGGAAACAAACTGAGAAACCAGAGTAAAAGTTTTTCCTGCAACCCGTTCCTTTTGGGCTAGATGAACGAACATCTCTCCACATGCTCATTTCTGAGAGATAAGTGTGTGTGAAAGGGTTCCTTCACCTAGCTTTTAAGGAACACAGATTCTATTCAGGTGAAAACTGCACTGAATACAAATATATAGGGAGGTACTAGCTCCAACTCGGTTTTACAGTGAAAACTGCAGGAACTTCATACCGGCACTAGGAAACAGACTGAGAAACCAGAGGAAAAGTTACACCTGCAACTCGTTCTCTTTTTGCTAGATGAACGAACGTCTCTACAATGCTCAGTTCTGAGAGATATGTGTGTGTGAAAGCCGTCCTTAACCTAGCTTGTTGGGAACACAAATTTTCTTTTCAGTTGCAAACTCCACTGAATATTTATACATGGGTTGGTACTAGTTCCAAATCGGTTTTACAGTGAAAACTGCAGGAAATTCTAACCGGCACTATGAAACAGGCTGAGAACCATAGTAAATGTTTCCCCTACAACCCGTACCATTTGTTTTAGATGAGCGAACGTCTCTCCAAATGCTCATATTTGAGAGATATATGTGTGTGTAAGCCGTCCACCTATCTTGTTGGGAACACAATGTTGCTTTTCAGTTGCAAGCACCACTGAATACATATATATTGGGAGGTACGAGCCCCAACTCGGTTTTACTGTGAAAACTGCAGGAAATTCAAACCGGCACTACTAAACAGACTGAGAAACCAGAGTAAAAGTTTCTCCTGCAACCCGTTCCTTTTGTGCTAGATGAACGAACATCTCTCCAAATGCTCATTTCTGAGAGATAAGTGTGTGTGAAATCCGTCCTTCACCTAGCTTCTTGGGAACACAAAGTTCTTTTCAGTTGCAAACTCCAATCCATACATATATATGGGGAGCTACAAGCTCTACTCGTTTTTCCAGTGAAAACAGCAGGAAATCAGAACGGCACTAGGAAACAGACTGAGAAACCTGAGTAAAAGTTTCTCCTGCAAAACGTTCCTTTTGTGCTAGATGAACGAAAGTATCTCCACTTGATCAGTTTTGAGAGATAAATGTGTGTGAAAGCCGTCCTTCACCTAGCTTGTTGGGAACACAAAGATTCTTTTCAGTTGCAAACTCCACTCCATACTTATATATGGGGAGCTACAAGCTCCACTCGGTTTACATTGAAAACTGCAGGAACTTCATACCGGCACTAGGAAACAGACTGAGAAACCAGAGTAAAAGTTGCTCCTGCAACCCGTTCCCTTTGTGTTAGATGAGCGAACGTCTCTCCACATCCTCATATTTGAGAGTTAAGTGTGTGTGAAAGCCTTCCTTCACCTAGCTTGTTGGGAACACAAAGTTGCTTTTCATTTCCAAACTCCACTGATACATATATTTGGGTAGGTAGTAGCTCTGACACGGTTTTAGAGTGAAAACTGCAGGATCTTCAAACCAGCACTAGCAAACAGACTGAGATACAAGAGTAAAAGATTTTCCTGCAACCCGTTCCATTTGTGCTAGATGAACGAACGTCTCTCTACATGCTCAGTTGTGAGAGACAGTGTGTGTGAAAGCCGACATTCACGTAGCTTTTTGGGAACACAAAGATTCTTATCAGATGCAAACTCCACTCCATACATATATATGTGCACATACTAGCTCCAACCAAGATTTACAATGAAAACTGCAGGAACTTCAAAGCGCCACTAGGAAACAGACTGAGAAACCAGAGTAAAAGTTTCTCCTGCAACAGGTTCCATTTGTACTAGATGAACGAACGTCTCTCCACTTGCTCAGTTTTGAGAGATAAGTTTGTGTGAAAGCCGTCCTTCACCTAGCTTGTTGGGAACTCAAAGCTTCTTTTAAGATGCAAAATTCACTCCATACATATATATGGTGAGGTACTAGCTCCAACTCAGATTTACAGTGAAAACAGCAGGATATTCAAAACGGCACTAGGAAACAGACTGAGAAATCCGAGTAAAAGTTTCTCCTGCAAACAGTTCCTTTTCTGCTACATGAACGAACGTCTCTCAACTTGCTCAGTTGTGAGAGATAATTGTGTGTGAAAGCCGTCCTTCAATTAGCTTGTTGGGAACACATAGTTTCTTTTCAGTTGCAAACTCCTCTCCATAAATATATAAGGGGAGGTACTAGCTCCAACTCGGTTTTACAGTGATAACTGCAGGAACTTCAAACAGGCACTAGGAAACAGACTGAAAAACCAGAGTAAAAGTTACTCCTGCAACCCGTTCCCTTTGTGCTAGATGAATGAATGTCTATCCACATGCTCAGTTGTGATAGATAAGTGTGTGTGAAAATCGTCCTTCAACTAGCTTGTAGGGAACCAAAGTTTCTTTTCAGTTGCTAACTCCACTCCATACATCTATATGCGGATGTACTAGCTCCAACATTTTTACATTGAAATGTGCAGGAAATTCAAACCGGCACCATGAAACACACTGAGAAACCAGAGTAAAATTTACACCTGCATCCCGTTCCCTTTGTGCTAGATGAACGAATATCTCTCCACATGCTCATTTGTGAGAGAAAAATGGGTGTGAAAGCCGTCCTTCACATAGCTTGTTGGGAACAGAAAGTTTCTTTCAGTTGCAAACTCCACTCCATACATATATATGGGGAGGTACTATCTCCAACTCTGTTTTACAGTGAAAAGTGCTGGAACTTCAAACCGGCACTAGGAAACAGACTGAGAAAACAGAGTAAATTTTCTCCTGCAACCCGTTCCCTTTTTGCTAGATGAACGAACGTCTCCATACATGCTCAGATGTGAGAGATAAGTGTGTGAAAGCTGTACTTCACTTAGCTTGAAGGGAACCCAAAGTTAATTTTCAGTTGGAAACTCCACTCCATATGTATATATGGTGAGGTACTAGCTCCAAACAGGATTTACAGGGAAACTGCTGGAATTACAAACCGCCACTTGGAAACAAACTGAGAAACCAGAGTAAAAGTTTTCCCTGCAACCCGTTCCTTTTGGTCTAGATGAACGAACATCTCTCCAAATGCTCATTTCTGAGAGATAAGTGTGTGTGAAAGGGTTCCTTCACCTAGCTTGTAGGGAAAACCGTTTCTTTTCAGTTGAAAACTACACTGAATTCATATATATAGGGAGGTACTAGCTCCAACTCGGTTTTACAGTGAAAACTGCAGGAAATTCAAACCGGCACTAGGAAACAGACTGAGAAACCAGAGGAAAAGTTACACCTGCAACTCGTTCCTTTGTGCTAGATGAACGAACGTCTCTCCAATGCTCAGTCCTGAGAGATATGTGTGTGTGAAAGCCGTCCTTCACCTAGCTTTTTGGGAACACAAAGTTACTTTTCAGTTACAAACACCACTCCATACTCATATATGGTGAAGTACTAGCACCAACCAGGTTTTATAGTGAAAACTACAGGGATTTCAAATGGCCACTAGGAAACAGACTGAGTAACCAGAGAAAAATTTTCCACTGCAACCCGTTCCATTTGTCCTAGATGAACGAACGTCTCTCAACTTGCTCAGTTCTGAGAGATAAGTGTGTGTGAAAGCCTTCCTTCACCTAGCTTGTTGGGAACACAAAGTTGCTTTTCATTTCCAAACTCCACTGATACATATATTTGGGTAGGTAGTAGCTCCGACACAGTTTTAGAGTGAAAACTGCAGGAACTTCAAACCGGCACTAGCAAACAGACTGAGATACAAGAGTAAAAGGTTTTCCTGCAACCCGTTCCTTTTGTGCTAGATGAACGAACGTCTCTCTACATGCTCAATTGTGAGAGACAGTGTGTGTGAAAGCCGACATTCACGTAGCTTTTTGGGAACACAAAGATTCTTATCAGATGCAATCTCCACTCCGTACATATATATGTGCACATACTAGATCCAACCAAGATTTACAATGAAAACTGCAGGAACTTCAAACCGCCACTAGGAAACAGACTGAGAAACCAGAGTAAAAGTTTCTCCTGCAACAGGTTCCATTTGTACTAGATGAACGAACGTCTTTCCACTTGCTCAGTTTTGAGAGATAAGTTTGTGTGAAAGCCGTCCTTCACCTAGCTTGTTGGGAACTCAAAGCTTCTTTTAAGATGCAAAATTCACTCCATACATATATATGGTGAGGTACTAGCTCCAACTCAGATTTACAGTGAAAACAGCAGGATATTCAAAACGGCACTAGGAAACAGACTGAGAAAACAGAGTAAAAGATTCTCCTGCAAACAGTTCCTTTTCTGCTAGATGAACGAACGTCTCTCAACTTGCTCAGTTGTGAGAGATAATTGTGTGTGAAAGCCGTCCTTCAATTAGCTTGTTGGGAACACATAGTTTCTTTTCAGTTGCAAACTCCACTCCATACATATATAAGGGGAGGTACTAGCTCCAACTCGGTTTTACAGTGATAACTGCAGGAACTTCAAACAGGCACTAGGAAACAGACTGAAAAACCAGAGTAATAGTTACTCCTGCAACCCGTTCCCTTTGTGCTAGATGAATGAATGTCTATCCACATGCTCAGTTGTGATAGATAAGTGTGTGTGAAAACCGTCCTTCAACTAGCTTGTAGGGAACCAAAGTTTCTTTTCAGTTGCTAACTCCACTCCATACATCTATATGCGGATGTACTAGCTCCAACATTTTTACAATGAAATGTGCAGGAAATTCAAACCGGCACCATGAAACAGACTGAGAAACCAGAGTAAAATTTACACCTGCATCCCGTTCCCTTTGTGCTAGATGAACGAATATCTCTCCACATGCTCATTTGTGAGAGAAAAATGTGTGTGAAAGCCGTCCTTCACATAGCTTGTTGGGAACAGAAAGTTTCTTTTCAGTTGCAAACTCCACTCCATACATATATATGGGGAGGTACTAGCACAAACTCTGTTTTACAGTGAAAACTGCAGGAACTTCCAAGCGGCCCTAGGAAACAGACTGAGAAACCAGAAGAATAGTTTCTACTGCATCCAGTTCCCTTTGTGCTAGATGAACGAACGTCTCTCCACGTGCTAAATTATGAGAGATAACTGTGTGTGAAAGCCGTCCTTCACTTAGCTTGTTGGAAAAGCAAAGTTACTTTTCAGTTGCAAACTCCACTGCATACATATATATGTGGACGTACTTGCTCCAACTCGGTTTACAGAGAAATCTGCAGGAACTTCACACCGGCACTAGGAAACAGACCGAGAAACCATAGTAAAAGTTTCTCCTGCAACCCGTTCCATTTGTGCTAGTTGAACGAACGTCTCTCCATATGCTCATATTTGAGAGATAAGTGTGTGTGAAAGGCGTTCTTCAGCTACCTTGTTGGGAGCACAACGGTTCTTTTCAGTTGCAAACTCCACTCAATACATATATATGGGGTGGTATAAGCTCCAACTCGGTTTTAAAATGAAAACTGCTGGAACTTCAAACCGGCACTAGGAAACAGACTGAGAAACCACAGGAAAAGTTTCTCTTGCAACCCTTTCCTTTTGGGCTAGATGAACGAAAGTTTATCCACATGCTCATTTGTGAGTGATAATTGTGTGTGAAAGCCGTCCTTCATTTAGCTTGTTGGGAACACAAAGTTTCTTTCAGTTGTAAAATCCACTACATACATATATATGGCTAGGTACTAGCTCCAACACGGTTTTACAGTGAAAACTGCAGGAAATTGAAAACAGCACTAGGAAACAGAATGAGAAACCTGAGAAAAGATTCTCCTGCATCTCGTTCCCTTTGTGCTAGATTAAAGAAAGTCTCTCCACATGCTCAGTTCTGAGAGATAAGTGTGTGTGAAAGCCGTCCTTAACCTAGCTTGTTGGGAACACAAATTTTCTTTTCAGTTGCAAACTCCACTGAATATTTATACATGGGTTGGTACTAGTTCCAAATCGGTTTTACAGTGAAAACTGCAGGAAATTCTAACCGGCACTATGAAACAGGCTGAGAACCATAGTAAAGGTTTCCCCTAAAACCCGTACCATATGTTTTAGATGAGCGAACGTCTCTCCAAATGCTCATATTTGAGAGATATGTGTGTGTGTAAACCGTCCACCTAGCTTGTTGGGAACACAATGTTGCTTTTCAGTTGCAAGCACCACTGAATACATATATATTGGAAGGTACGAGCCCCAACTCGGTTTTACTGTGAAAACTGCAGGAACTTCAAACCGGCACTACTAAACAGACTGAGAAACCAGAGTAAAAGTTTCTCCTGCAACCCGTTCCTTTTGTGCTAGATGAACGAACATCTCTCCAAATGCTCATTTCTGAGAGATAAGTGTGTGTGAAAGCCGTCCTTCAACTAGCTTCTTGGGAACACAAAGTTCTTTTCAGTTGCAAACTCCAATCCATACATATATAAGGCGAGGTACTAGCCCCAACACGGTTTTACAGTGAAAACTGCAGGAACTTCATACCGGAACTAGGACAGACTGAGAAACCAGAGAAAAGATTCTCCTGCATAGCATTCCCTTTGTGCAAGATGAAAGAAAGTCTCTCCACATGCTAAGATCTGAAAGATAAGTGTGTGTGGAAGCCGTCCTTCACCTAGCTTGTTGGGAACACAATGATTCTTATCAGATGCAAACTCAACTCCATACATTTATATGGGGAGGCACTAGCTCCAACTCGCTTTTACAGTGAAAACTGCAGGAACATCAAACCGCACTTGGAAACAGACTAAGAAATCAGAGTAAAATTTTCTCCTGCAACCAGATACATTTGTGCTAGATGAACGTATGTCTCTCCACATGCTAAGTTTTGAGTGATAAATGTGTGTGAAAGCCTTCTTCACCTATCTTGTTGGGAACACAATGTTTCTTTTCAGTTGCAAACTACACTCCATACATATATATGGGGAGGTACTATCTCCAACTCTGTTTTACAGTGAAAACTGCTGGAACTTCAAACTGGCACTAGGAAACAGACTGAGAAAACAGAGTAAATTTTCTCCTGCAAACCGTTCCCTTTTTGCTAGATGAACGAACGTCTCTACACATGCTCAGTTGTGAGAGATAAGTGTGTGAAAGCTGTCCTTCACTTAGATTGACGGGAACCCAAATTTAATTTTCAGTTGGAAACTCCACTCCATACGTATATATGGTGAGGTACTAGCTCCAAACAGGTTTTACAGGGAAAACTGCTGGAATTACAAACCGCCACTTGGAAACAAACTGAGAAACCAGAGTAAAAGTTTTTCCTGCAACCCGTTCCTTTTGGGCTAGATGAACGAACATCTCTCCACATGCTCATTTCTGAGAGATAAGTGTGTGTGAAAGGGTTCCTTCACCTAGCTTTTAAGGAACACAGATTCTATTCAGGTGAAAACTGCACTGAATACAAATATATAGGGAGGTACTAGCTCCAACTCGGTTTTACAGTGAAAACTGCAGGAACTTCATACCGGCACTAGGAAACAGACTGAGAAACCAGAGGAAAAGTTACACCTGCAACTCGTTCTCTTTTTGCTAGATGAACGAACGTCTCTACAATGCTCAGTTCTGAGAGATATGTGTGTGTGAAAGCCGTCCTTAACCTAGCTTGTTGGGAACACAAATTTTCTTTTCAGTTGCAAACTCCACTGAATATTTATACATGGGTTGGTACTAGTTCCAAATCGGTTTTACAGTGAAAACTGCAGGAAATTCTAACCGGCACTATGAAACAGGCTGAGAACCATAGTAAATGTTTCCCCTACAACCCGTACCATTTGTTTTAGATGAGCGAACGTCTCTCCAAATGCTCATATTTGAGAGATATATGTGTGTGTAAGCCGTCCACCTATCTTGTTGGGAACACAATGTTGCTTTTCAGTTGCAAGCACCACTGAATACATATATATTGGGAGGTACGAGCCCCAACTCGGTTTTACTGTGAAAACTGCAGGAAATTCAAACCGGCACTACTAAACAGACTGAGAAACCAGAGTAAAAGTTTCTCCTGCAACCCGTTCCTTTTGTGCTAGATGAACGAACATCTCTCCAAATGCTCATTTCTGAGAGATAAGTGTGTGTGAAATCCGTCCTTCACCTAGCTTCTTGGGAACACAAAGTTCTTTTCAGTTGCAAACTCCAATCCATACATATATATGGGGAGCTACAAGCTCTACTCGTTTTTCCAGTGAAAACAGCAGGAAATCAGAACGGCACTAGGAAACAGACTGAGAAACCTGAGTAAAAGTTTCTCCTGCAAAACGTTCCTTTTGTGCTAGATGAACGAAAGTATCTCCACTTGATCAGTTTTGAGAGATAAATGTGTGTGAAAGCCGTCCTTCACATAGCTTGTTGGGAACACAAAGATTCTTTTCAGTTGCAAACTCCACTCCATACTTATATATGGGGAGCTACAAGCTCCACTCGGTTTACATTGAAAACTGCAGGAACTTCATACCGGCACTAGGAAACAGACTGAGAAACCAGAGTAAAAGTTGCTCCTGCAACCCGTTCCCTTTGTGTTAGATGAGCGAACGTCTCTCCACATCCTCATATTTGAGAGTTAAGTGTGTGTGAAAGCCTTCCTTCACCTAGCTTGTTGGGAACACAAAGTTGCTTTTCATTTCCAAACTCCACTGATACATATATTTGGGTAGGTAGTAGCTCCGACACGGTTTTAGAGTGAAAACTGCAGGATCTTCAAACCAGCACTAGCAAACAGACTGAGATACAAGAGTAAAAGATTTTCCTGCAACCCGTTCCATTTGTGCTAGATGAACGAACGTCTCTCTACATGCTCAGTTGTGAGAGACAGTGTGTGTGAAAGCCGACATTCACGTAGCTTTTTGGGAACACAAAGATTCTTATCAGATGCAAACTCCACTCCATACATATATATGTGCACATACTAGCTCCAACCAAGATTTACAATGAAAACTGCAGGAACTTCAAAGCGCCACTAGGAAACAGACTGAGAAACCAGAGTAAAAGTTTCTCCTGCAACAGGTTCCATTTGTACTAGATGAACGAACGTCTCTCCACTTGCTCAGTTTTGAGAGATAAGTTTGTGTGAAAGCCGTCCTTCACCTAGCTTGTTGGGAACTCAAAGCTTCTTTTAAGATGCAAAATTCACTCCATACATATATATGGTGAGGTACTAGCTCCAACTCAGATTTACAGTGAAAACAGCAGGATATTCAAAACGGCACTAGGAAACAGACTGAGAAATCCGAGTAAAAGTTTCTCCTGCAAACAGTTCCTTTTCTGCTACATGAACGAACGTCTCTCAACTTGCTCAGTTGTGAGAGATAATTGTGTGTGAAAGCCGTCCTTCAATTAGCTTGTTGGGAACACATAGTTTCTTTTCAGTTGCAAACTCCTCTCCATAAATATATAAGGGGAGGTACTAGCTCCAACTCGGTTTTACAGTGATAACTGCAGGAACTTCAAACAGGCACTAGGAAACAGACTGAAAAACCAGAGTAAAAGTTACTCCTGCTACCCGTTCCCTTTGTGCTAGATGAATGAATGTCTATCCACATGCTCAGTTGTGATAGATAAGTGTGTGTGAAAATCGTCCTTCAACTAGCTTGTAGGGAACCAAAGTTTCTTTTCAGTTGCTAACTCCACTCCATACATCTATATGCGGATGTACTAGCTCCAACATTTTTACAATGAAATGTGCAGGAAATTCAAACCGGCACCATGAAACACACTGAGAAACCAGAGTAAAATTTACACCTGCATCCCGTTCCCTTTGTGCTAGATGAACGAATATCTCTCCACATGCTCATTTGTGAGAGAAAAATGGGTGTGAAAGCCGTCCTTCACATAGCTTGTTGGGAACAGAAAGTTTCTTTCAGTTGCAAACTCCACTCCATACATATATATGGGGAGGTACTATCTCCAACTCTGTTTTACAGTGAAAACTGCTGGAACTTCAAACCGGCACTAGGAAACAGACTGAGAAAACAGAGTAAATTTTCTCCTGCAACCCGTTCCCTTTTTGCTAGATGAACGAACGTCTCCATACATGCTCAGATGTGAGAGATAAGTGTGTGAAAGCTGTACTTCACTTAGCTTGAAGGGAACCCAAAGTTAATTTTCAGTTGGAAACTCCACTCCATATGTATATATGGTGAGGTACTAGCTCCAAACAGGATTTACAGGGAAACTGCTGGAATTACAAACCGCCACTTGGAAACAAACTGAGAAACCAGAGTAAAAGTTTTCCCTGCAACCCGTTCCTTTTGGTCTAGATGAACGAACATCTCTCCAAATGCTCATTTCTGAGAGATAAGTGTGTGTGAAAGGGTTCCTTCACCTAGCTTGTAGGGAAAACAGTTTCTTTTCAGTTGAAAACTACACTGAATTCATATATATAGGGAGGTACTAGCTCCAACTCGGTTTTACAGTGAAAACTGCAGGAAATTCAAACCGGCACTAGGAAACAGACTGAGAAACCAGAGGAAAAGTTACACCTGCAACTCGTTCCTTTGTGCTAGATGAACGAACGTCTCTCCAATGCTCAGTCCTGAGAGATATGTGTGTGTGAAAGCCGTCCTTCACCTAGCTTTTTGGGAACACAAAGTTACTTTTCAGTTACAAACACCACTCCATACTCATATATGGTGAAGTACTAGCACCAACCAGGTTTTATAGTGAAAACTACAGGGATTTCAAATGGCCACTAGGAAACAGACTGAGTAACCAGAGAAAAATTTTCCACTGCAACCCGTTCCATTTGTCCTAGATGAACGAACGTCTCTCAACTTGCTCAGTTCTGAGAGATAAGTGTGTGTGAAAGCCTTCCTTCACCTAGCTTGTTGGGAACACAAAGTTGCTTTTCATTTCCAAACTCCACTGATACATATATTTGGGTAGGTAGTAGCTCCGACACAGTTTTAGAGTGAAAACTGCAGGAACTTCAAACCGGCACTAGCAAACAGACTGAGATACAAGAGTAAAAGGTTTTCCTGCAACCCGTTCCTTTTGTGCTAGATGAACGAACGTCTCTCTACATGCTCAGTTGTGAGAGACAGTGTGTGTGAAAGCCGACATTCACGTAGCTTTTTGGGAACACAAAGATTCTTATCAGATGCAATCTCCACTCCGTACATATATATGTGCACATACTAGATCCAACCAAGATTTACAATGAAAACTGCAGGAACTTCAAAGCGCCACTAGGAAACAGACTGAGAAACCAGAGTAAAAGTTTCTCCTGCAACAGGTTCCATTTGTACTAGATGAACGAACGTCTTTCCACTTGCTCAGTTTTGAGAGATAAATTTGTGTGAAAGCCGTCCTTCACCTAGCTTGTTGGGAACTCAAAGCTTCTTTTAAGATGCAAAATTCACTCCATACATATATATGGTGAGGTACTAGCTCCAACTCAGATTTACAGTGAAAACAGCAGGATATTCAAAACGGCACTAGGAAACAGACTGAGAAAACAGAGTAAAAGATTCTCCTGCAAACAGTTCCTTTTCTGCTAGATGAACGAACGTCTCTCAACTTGCTCAGTTGTGAGAGATAATTGTGTGTGAAAGCCGTCCTTCAATTAGCTTGTTGGGAACACATAGTTTCTTTTCAGTTGCAAACTCCACTCCATACATATATAAGGGGAGGTACTAGCTCCAACTCGGTTTTACAGTGATAACTGCAGGAACTTCAAACAGGCACTAGGAAACAGACTGAAAAACCAGAGTAATAGTTACTCCTGCAACCCGTTCCCTTTGTGCTAGATGAATGAATGTCTATCCACATGCTCAGTTGTGATAGATAAGTGTGTGTGAAAACCGTCCTTCAACTAGCTTGTAGGGAACCAAAGTTTCTTTTCAGTTGCTAACTCCACTCCATACATCTATATGCGGATGTACTAGCTCCAACATTTTTACAATGAAATGTGCAGGAAATTCAAACCGGCACCATGAAACAGACTGAGAAACCAGAGTAAAATTTACACCTGCATCCCGTTCCCTTTGTGCTAGATGAACGAATATCTCTCCACATGCTCATTTGTGAGAGAAAAATGTGTGTGAAAGCCGTCCTTCACATAGCTTGTTGGGAACAGAAAGTTTCTTTTCAGTTGCAAACTCCACTCCATACATATATATGGGGAGGTACTAGCACAAACTCTGTTTTACAGTGAAAACTGCAGGAACTTCCAAGCGGCCCTAGGAAACAGACTGAGAAACCAGAAGAATAGTTTCTACTGCATCCAGTTCCCTTTGTGCTAGATGAACGAACGTCTCTCCACGTGCTAAATTATGAGAGATAACTGTGTGTGAAAGCCGTCCTTCACTTAGCTTGTTGGAAAAGCAAAGTTACTTTTCAGTTGCAAACTCCACTGCATACATATATATGTGGACGTACTTGCTCCAACTCGGTTTACAGAGAAATCTGCAGGAACTTCACACCGGCACTAGGAAACAGACCGAGAAACCATAGTAAAAGTTTCTCCTGCAACCCGTTCCATTTGTGCTAGTTGAACGAACGTCTCTCCATATGCTCATATTTGAGAGATAAGTGTGTGTGAAAGGCGTTCTTCAGCTACCTTGTTGGGAGCACAACGGTTCTTTTCAGTTGCAAACTCCACTCAATACATATATATGGGGTAGTATAAGCTCCAACTCGGTTTTAAAATGAAAACTGCTGGAACTTCAAACCGGCACTAGGAAACAGACTGAGAAACCACAGGAAAAGTTTCTCTTGCAACCCTTTCCTTTTGGGCTAGATGAACGAAAGTTTATCCACATGCTCATTTGTGAGTGATAATTGTGTGTGAAAGCCGTCCTTCATTTAGCTTGTTGGGAACACAAAGTTTCTTTCAGTTGTAAAATCCACTACATACATATATATGGCTAGGTACTAGCTCCAACACGGTTTTACAGTGAAAACTGCAGGAAATTGAAAACAGCACTAGGAAACAGAATGAGAAACCTGAGAAAAGATTCTCCTGCATCTCGTTCCCTTTGTGCTAGATTAAAGAAAGTCTCTCCACATGCTCAGTTCTGAGAGATAAGTGTGTGTGAAAGCCCCCTTAACCTAGCTTGTTGGGAACACAAATTTTCTTTTCAGTTGCAAACTCCACTGAATATTTATACATGGGTTGGTACTAGTTCCAAATCGGTTTTACAGTGAAAACTGCAGGAAATTCTAACCGGCACTATGAAACAGGCTGAGAACCATAGTAAATGTTTCCCCTAAAACCCGTACCATATGTTTTAGATGAGCGAACGTCTCTCCAAATGCTCATATTTGAGAGATATGTGTGTGTGTAAACCGTCCACCTAGCTTGTTGGGAACACAATGTTGCTTTTCAGTTGCAAGCACCACTGAATACATATATATTGGAAGGTACGAGCCCCAACTCGGTTTTACTGTGAAAACTGCAGGAACTTCAAACCGGCACTACTAAACAGACTGAGAAACCAGAGTAAAAGTTTCTCCTGCAACCCGTTCCTTTTGTGCTAGATGAACGAACATCTCTCCAAATGCTCATTTCTGAGAGATAAGTGTGTGTGAAAGCCGTCCTTCAACTAGCTTCTTGGGAACACAAAGTTCTTTTCAGTTGCAAACTCCAATCCATACATATATAAGGCGAGGTACTAGCCCCAACACGGTTTTATAGTGAAAACTGCAGGAACTTCAAACCACCACTTGGAAAGAGACTGAGAAACCAGAGTAAAAGTTGCTCCTGCAACCCGTTCCCTTTGTGTTAGATGAGCGAACGTCTCTCCACATCCTCATATTTGAGAGATAAGTGTGTGTGAAAGCCTTCCTTCACCTAGCTTGTTGGGAACACAAAGTTGCTTTTCATTTCCAAATTCCACTGATACATATATTTGGGTAGGTAGTAGCTCCGACACGGTTTTAGAGTGAAAACTGCAGGAACTTCAAACCGGCACTAGGAAACAGACTGAGATACTAGAGTAAAAGTTTTTCCTGCAACCCTTTCCCTTTTTGCTAGATGAACGAACGTCTCTCTACATGCTCAGTTGTGAGAGACAGTGTGTGTGAAAGCCGACATTCACGTAGCTTTTTGGGAACACAAAAATTCTTATCAGATGCAAACTCCACTCCATACATATATATGTGCACACACTAGCTCCAACCAAGATTTACAATGAAAACTGCAGGAACTTCAAAGCGCCACTAGGAAACAGACTGAGAAACCAGAGTAAAAGTTTCTCCTGCAACAGGTTCCATTTGTACTAGATGAACGAACGTCTCTCCACTTGCTCAGTTTTGAGAGATAAGTTTGTGTGAAAGCCGTCCTTCACCTAGCTTGTTGGGAACTCAAAGCTTCTTTTAAGATGCAAAATTCACTCCATACATATATATGGTGAGGTACTAGCTCCAACTCAGATTTACAGTGAAAACAGCAGGATATTCAAAACGGCACTAGGAAACAGACTGAGAAAACAGAGTAAAAGATTCTCCTGCAAACAGTTCCTTTTCTGCTAGATGAACGAACGTCTCTCAACTTGCTCAGTTGTGAGAGATAATTGTGTGTGAAAGCCGTCCTTCAATTAGCTTGTTGGGAAAACATAGTTTCTTTTCAGTTGCAAACTGCACTCCATACATATATAAGGCGAGGTACTAGCCCCAACACGGTTTTATAGTGAAAACTGCAGGAACTTCAAACCGCCACTTGGAAAGAGACTGAGAAACCAGATTAAAAGTTCCTCCTGCAACCCGTTCCCTTTGTCCTAGATGAACGAAAGTCTCTCAACTTGCTCAGTTGTGAGAGAAAAGTGTGTATGAAAGCCTAACTTCACTTAGCTTTTTGGGAACACAAAGTTTCTTTTCAGTTGCAAACTCCACTCCATACATATATATGGCGAGGTACTAGCCTCAACACGGTTTTACAGTGAAAACTGCAGGAACTTCATACCGGAACTAGGACAGACTGAGAAACCAGGGAAAAGATTCTCCTGCATAGCGTTCCCTTTGTGCAAGGTGAAAGAAAGTCTCTCCACATGCTAAGATCTGAAAGATAAGTGTGTGTGGAAGCCGTACTTCACCTAGCTTGTTGGGAACACAATGATTCTTATCAGATGCAAACTCAACTCCATACATTTATATGGGGAGGCACTAGCTCCAACTCGCTTATACAGTGAAAACTGCAGGAACATCAAACCGCACTTGGAAACAGACTGAGAAATCAGAGTAAAATTTTCTCCTGCAACCAGTTACCTTTGTGCTAGATGAACGAATGTCTCTCCACATGCTAAGTTGTGAGTGATAAATGTGTGTGAAAGCCTACTTCACCTATCTTGTTGGGAACACAAAGATTCTTTTCACTTGCAAACTACACTCCATACATATATATGGGGAGGTACTATCTCCAACTCTGTTTTACAGTGAAAACTGCTGGAACTTCAAACTGGCACTAGGAAACAGACTGAGAAAACAGAGTAAATTTTCTCCTGCAACCAGTTCCATTTTTGGTAGATGAATGAACGTCTCTACACATGCTCAGTTTTGAGAGATAAGTGTGTGAAAGCTGTCCTTCACTTAGATTGACGGGAACCCAAATTTAATTTTCAGTTGGAAACTCCACTCCATACGTATATATGGTGAGGTACTAGCTCCAAACAGGTTTTACAGGGAAAACTGCTGGAATTACAAACCGCCACTTGGAAACAAACTGAGAAACCAGAGTAAATGTTTTTCCTGCAACCCGTTCATTTTGGGCTAGATGAACGAACATCTCTCCACATGCTCATTTCTGAGAGATAAGTGTGTGTGAAAGGGTTCCTTCACCTAGCTTTTAAGGAACACAGTTTCTATTCAGGTGAAAACTGCACTGAATACAAATATATAGGGAGGTACTAGCTCCAACTCGGTTTTACAGTGAAAACTGCAGGAACTTCATACCGGCACTAGGAAACAGACTGAGAAACCAGAGGAAAAGTTACACCTGCAACTCGTTCTCTTTTTGCTAGATGAACGAACGTCTCTACAATGCTCAGTTCTGAGAGATATGTGTGTGTGAAAGCCGTCCTTCACCTAGCTTTTTTGGGAACACAAATTTACTATTCAGTTACAAAAACCACTCCATACATATATATGGTGAAGTACTAGCACCAACCAGGATTTATAGTGAAAACTGCAGGAACTTCAAATGGCCACTAGGAAACAGACTGAGTAACCAGAGAAAAATTTTCCCTGCAACCCGTTCCATTTGTCCTAGATGAACGAACGTCTCTCAACTTGCTCAGTTCTGAGAGATAAGTGTGTGTGAAAGCCGTCCTTCACTTAGCTTGTTGGAAACACAAAGTTACTTTTCAGTTGCAAACTCCACTCCATACATATATATGTGGACGTACTTGCTCCAACTCGGTTTACAGAGAAATCTGCAGCAACTTCATACCGGCACTAGGAAACAGACCGAGAAACCATAGTAAAAGTTTCTCCTGCAACCCGTTCCATTTGTGCTAGATGAACGAACGTCTCTCCAAATGCTCATATTTGAGAGATAAGTGTGTGTGAAAGGCGTTCTTCAGCTACCTTGTTGGGAGCACAACGGTTCTTTTCAGTTGCAAACTCCACTCAATACATATATATGGGGTGGTATAAGCTCCAACTCGGTTTTAAAATGAAAACTGCTGGAACTTCAAACCGGCACTAGGAAACAGACTGAGAAACCACAGGAAAAGTTTCTCTTGCAACCCTTTCCTTTTGGGCTAGATGAACGAAAGTTTATCCACATGCTCATTTGTGAGTGATAATTGTGTGTGAAAGCCGTCCTTCATTTAGCTTGTTGGGAACACAAAGTTTCTTTCAGTTGTAAAATCCACTACATACATATATATGGCTAGGTACTAGCTCCAACACGGTTTTACAGTGAAAACTGCAGGAAATTGAAAACAGCACTAGGAAACAGAATGAGAAACCTGAGAAAAGATTCTCCTGCATCTCGTTCCCTTTGTGCTAGATTAAAGAAAGTCTCTCCACATGCTCAGTTCTGAGAGATAAGTGTGTGTGAAAGCCCCCTTAACCTAGCTTGTTGGGAACACAAATTTTCTTTTCAGTTGCAAACTCCACTGAATATTTATACATGGGTTGGTACTAGTTCCAAATCGGTTTTACAGTGAAAACTGCAGGAAATTCTAACCGGCACTATGAAACAGGCTGAGAACCATAGTAAAGGTTTCCCCTAAAACCCGTACCATATGTTTTAGATGAGCGAACGTCTCTCCAAATGCTCATATTTGAGAGATATGTGTGTGTGTAAACCGTCCACCTAGCTTGTTGGGAACACAATGTTGCTTTTCAGTTGCAAGCACCACTGAATACATATATATTGGAAGGTACGAGCCCCAACTCGGTTTTACTGTGAAAACTGCAGGAACTTCAAACCGGCACTACTAAACAGACTGAGAAACCAGAGTAAAAGTTTCTCCTGCAACCCGTTCCTTTTGTGCTAGATGAACGAACATCTCTCCAATGCTCATTTCTGAGAGATAAGTGTGTGTGAAAGCCGTCCTTCAACTAGCTTCTTGGGAACACAAAGTTCTTTTCAGTTGCAAACTCCAATCCATACATATATAAGGCGAGGTACTAGCCCCAACACGGTTTTATAGTGAAAACTGCAGGAACTTCAAACCACCACTTGGAAAGAGACTGAGAAACCAGAGTAAAAGTTTCTCCTGCAACCCGTTCCCTTTGTCCTAGATGAACGAAAGTATCTCAACTTGCTCAGTTGTGAGAGATAAGTGTGTATGAAAGCCGTACTTCACTTAGCTTGTTGGGAACACAAAGTTTGTTTTCAGTTGCAAACTCCACTCCATACATATATATGGCGAGGTACTAGCCTCAACACGGTTTTACAGTGAAAACTGCAGGAACTTCATACCGGAACTAGGACAGACTGAGAAACCAGAGAAAAGATTCTCCTGCATAGCATTCCCTTTGTGCAAGATGAAAGAAAGTCTCTCCACATGCTAAGATCTGAAAGATAAGTGTGTGTGGAAGTCGTCCTTCACCTAGCTTGTTGGGAACACAATGATTCTTATCAGATGCAAACTCAACTCCATACATTTATATGGGGAGGCACTAGCTCCAACTCGCTTTTACAGTGAAAACTGCAGGAACATCAAACCGCACTTTTAAACAGACTAAGAAATCAGAGTAAAATTTTCTCCTGCAACCAGATACATTTGTGCTAGATGAACGTATGTCTCTCCACATGCTAAGTTTTGAGTGATAAATGTGTGTGAAAGCCTTCTTCACCTATCTTGTTGGGAACACAATGTTTCTTTTCAGTTGCAAACTACACTCCATACATATATATGGGGAGGTACTATCTCCAACTCTGTTTTACAGTGAAAACTGCTGGAACTTCAAACTGGCACTAGGAAACAGACTGAGAAAACAGAGTAAATTTTCTCCTGCAAACCGTTCCCTTTTTGCTAGATGAACGAACGTCTCTACACATGCTCAGTTGTGAGAGATAAGTGTGTGAAAGCTGTCCTTCACTTAGATTGACGGGAACCCAAATTTAATTTTCAGTTGGAAACTCCACTCCATACGTATATATGGTGAGGTACTAGCTCCAAACAGGTTTTACAGGGAAAACTGCTGGAATTACAAACCGCCACTTGGAAACAAACTGAGAAACCAGAGTAAAAGTTTTTCCTGCAACCCGTTCCTTTTGGGCTAGATGAACGAACATCTCTCCACATGCTCATTTCTGAGAGATAAGTGTGTGTGAAAGGGTTCCTTCACTTAGCTTTTAAGGAACACAGATTCTATTCAGGTGAAAACTGCACTGAATACAAATATATAGGCAGGTACTAGCTCCAACTCGGTTTTACAGTGAAAACTGCAGGAACTTCATACCGGCACTAGGAAACAGACTGAGAAACCAGAGGAAAAGTTACACCTGCAACTCGTTCTCTTTTTGCTAGATGAACGAACGTCTCTACAATGCTCAGTTCTGAGAGATATGTGTGTGTGAAAGCCGTCCTTAACCTAGCTTGTTGGGAACACAAATTTTCTTTTCAGTTGCAAACTCCACTGAATATTTATACATGGGTTGGTACTAGTTCCAAATCGGTTTTACAGTGAAAACTGCAGGAAATTCTAACCGGCACTATGAAACAGGCTGAGAACCATAGTAAATGTTTCCCCTACAACCCGTACCATTTGTTTTAGATGAGCGAACGTCTCTCCAAATGCTCATATTTGAGAGATATATGTGTGTGTAAGCCGTCCACCTATCTTGTTGGGAACACAATGTTGCTTTTCAGTTGCAAGCACCACTGAATACATATATATTGGGAGGTACGAGCCCCAACTCGGTTTTACTGTGAAAACTGCAGGAAATTCAAACCGGCACTACTAAACAGACTGAGAAACCAGAGTAAAAGTTTCTCCTGCAACCCGTTCCTTTTGTGCTAGATGAACGAACATCTCTCCAAATGCTCATTTCTGAGAGATAAGTGTGTGTGAAATCCGTCCTTCACCTAGCTTCTTGGGAACACAAAGTTCTTTTCAGTTGCAAACTCCAATCCATACATATATATGGGGAGCTACAAGCTCTACTCGTTTTTCCAGTGAAAACAGCAGGAAATCAGAACGGCACTAGGAAACAGACTGAGAAACCTGAGTAAAAGTTTCTCCTGCAAAACGTTCCTTTTGTGCTAGATGAACGAAAGTATCTCCACTTGATCAGTTTTGAGAGATAAATGTGTGTGAAAGCCGTCCTTCACATAGCTTGTTGGGAACACAAAGATTCTTTTCAGTTGCAAACTCCACTCCATACTTATATATGGGGAGCTACAAGCTCCACTCGGTTTACATTGAAAACTGCAGGAACTTCATACCGGCACTAGGAAACAGACTGAGAAACCAGAGTAAAAGTTGCTCCTGCAACCCGTTCCCTTTGTGTTAGATGAGCGAACGTCTCTCCACATCCTCATATTTGAGAGTTAAGTGTGTGTGAAAGCCTTCCTTCACCTAGCTTGTTGGGAACACAAAGTTGCTTTTCATTTCCAAACTCCACTGATACATATATTTGGGTAGGTAGTAGCTCCGACACGGTTTTAGAGTGAAAACTGCAGGATCTTCAAACCAGCACTAGCAAACAGACTGAGATACAAGAGTAAAAGATTTTCCTGCAACCCGTTCCATTTGTGCTAGATGAACGAACGTCTCTCTACATGCTCAGTTGTGAGAGACAGTGTGTGTGAAAGCCGACATTCACGTAGCTTTTTGGGAACACAAAGATTCTTATCAGATGCAAACTCCACTCCATACATATATATGTGCACATACTAGCTCCAACCAAGATTTACAATGAAAACTGCAGGAACTTCAAAGCGCCACTAGGAAACAGACTGAGAAACCAGAGTAAAAGTTTCTCCTGCAACAGGTTCCATTTGTACTAGATGAACGAACGTCTCTCCACTTGCTCAGTTTTGAGAGATAAGTTTGTGTGAAAGCCGTCCTTCACCTAGCTTGTTGGGAACTCAAAGCTTCTTTTAAGATGCAAAATTCACTCCATACATATATATGGTGAGGTACTAGCTCCAACTCAGATTTACAGTGAAAACAGCAGGATATTCAAAACGGCACTAGGAAACAGACTGAGAAATCCGAGTAAAAGTTTCTCCTGCAAACAGTTCCTTTTCTGCTACATGAACGAACGTCTCTCAACTTGCTCAGTTGTGAGAGATAATTGTGTATGAAAGCCGTCCTTCAATTAGCTTGTTGGGAACACATAGTTTCTTTTCAGTTGCAAACTCCTCTCCATAAATATATAAGGGGAGGTACTAGCTCCAACTCGGTTTTACAGTGATAACTGCAGGAACTTCAAACAGGCACTAGGAAACAGACTGAAAAACCAGAGTAAAAGTTACTCCTGCAACCCGTTCCCTTTGTGCTAGATGAATGAATGTCTATCCACATGCTCAGTTGTGATAGATAAGTGTGTGTGAAAATCGTCCTTCAACTAGCTTGTAGGGAACCAAAGTTTCTTTTCAGTTGCTAACTCCACTCCATACATCTATATGCGGATGTACTAGCTCCAACATTTTTACATTGAAATGTGCAGGAAATTCAAACCGGCACCATGAAACACACTGAGAAACCAGAGTAAAATTTACACCTGCATCCCGTTCCCTTTGTGCTAGATGAACGAATATCTCTCCACATGCTCATTTGTGAGAGAAAAATGGGTGTGAAAGCCGTCCTTCACATAGCTTGTTGGGAACAGAAAGTTTCTTTCAGTTGCAAACTCCACTCCATACATATATATGGGGAGGTACTATCTCCAACTCTGTTTTACAGTGAAAACTGCTGGAACTTCAAACCGGCACTAGGAAACAGACTGAGAAAACAGATTAATTTTCTCCTGCAACCCGTTCCCTTTTTGCTAGATGAACGAACGTCTCCATACATGCTCAGATGTGAGAGATAAGTGTGTGAAAGCTGTACTTCACTTAGCTTGAAGGGAACCCAAAGTTAATTTTCAGTTGGAAACTCCACTCCATATGTATATATGGTGAGGTACTAGCTCCAAACAGGATTTACAGGGAAACTGCTGGAATTACAAACCGCCACTTGGAAACAAACTGAGAAACCAGAGTAAAAGTTTTCCCTGCAACCCGTTCCTTTTGGACTAGATGAACGAACATCTCTCCAAATGCTCATTTCTGAGAGATAAGTGTGTGTGAAAGGGTTCCTTCACCTAGCTTGTAGGGAAAACAGTTTCTTTTCAGTTGAAAACTACACTGAATTCATATATATAGGGAGGTACTAGCTCCAACTCGGTTTTACAGTGAAAACTGCAGGAAATTCAAACCGGCACTAGGAAACAGACTGAGAAACCAGAGGAAAAGTTACACCTGCAACTCGTTCCTTTGTGCTAGATGAACGAACGTCTCTCCAATGCTCAGTCCTGAGAGATATGTGTGTGTGAAAGCCGTCCTTCACCTAGCTTTTTGGGAACACAAAGTTACTTTTCAGTTACAAACACCACTCCATACTCATATATGGTGAAGTACTAGCACCAACCAGGTTTTATAGTGAAAACTACAGGGATTTCAAATGGCCACTAGGAAACAGACTGAGTAACCAGAGAAAAATTTTCCACTGCAACCCGTTCCATTTGTCCTAGATGAACGAACGTCTCTCAACTTGCTCAGTTCTGAGAGATAAGTGTGTGTGAAAGCCTTCCTTCACCTAGCTTGTTGGGAACACAAAGTTGCTTTTCATTTCCAAACTCCACTGATACATATATTTGGGTAGGTAGTAGCTCCGACACAGTTTTAGAGTGAAAACTGCAGGAACTTCAAACCGGCACTAGCAAACAGACTGAGATACAAGAGTAAAAGGTTTTCCTGCAACCCGTTCCTTTTGTGCTAGATGAACGAACGTCTCTCTACATGCTCAATTGTGAGAGACAGTGTGTGTGAAAGCCGACATTCACGTAGCTTTTTGGGAACACAAAGATTCTTATCAGATGCAATCTCCACTCCGTACATATATATGTGCACATACTAGATCCAACCAAGATTTACAATGAAAACTGCAGGAAATTCAAACCGCCACTAGGAAACAGACTGAGAAACCAGAGTAAAAGTTTCTCTTGCAACAGGTTCCATTTGTACTAGATGAACGAACGTCTTTCCACTTGCTCAGTTTTGAGAGATAAGTTTGTGTGAAAGCCGTCCTTCACCTAGCTTGTTGGGAACTCAAAGCTTCTTTTAAGATGCAAAATTCACTCCATACATATATATGGTGAGGTACTAGCTCCAACTCAGATTTACAGTGAAAACAGCAGGATATTCAAAACGGCACTAGGAAACAGACTGAGAAAACAGAGTAAAAGATTCTCCTGCAAACAGTTCCTTTTCTGCTAGATGAACGAACGTCTCTCAACTTGCTCAGTTGTGAGAGATAATTGTGTGTGAAAGCCGTCCTTCAATTAGCTTGTTGGGAACACATAGTTTCTTTTCAGTTGCAAACTCCACTCCATACATATATAAGGGGAGGTACTAGCTCCAACTCGGTTTTACAGTGATAACTGCAGGAACTTCAAACAGGCACTAGGAAACAGACTGAAAAACCAGAGTAATAGTTACTCCTGCAACCCGTTCCCTTTGTGCTAGATGAATGAATGTCTATCCACATGCTCAGTTGTGATAGATAAGTGTGTGTGAAAACCGTCCTTCAACTAGCTTGTAGGGAACCAAAGTTTCTTTTCAGTTGCTAACTCCACTCCATACATCTATATGCGGATGTACTAGCTCCAACATTTTTACAATGAAATGTGCAGGAAATTCAAACCGGCACCATGAAACAGACTGAGAAACCAGAGTAAAATTTACACCTGCATCCCGTTCCCTTTGTGCTAGATGAACGAATATCTCTCCACATGCTCATTTGTGAGAGAAAAATGTGTGTGAAAGCCGTCCTTCACATAGCTTGTTGGGAACAGAAAGTTTCTTTTCAGTTGCAAACTCCACTCCATACATATATATGGGGAGGTACTAGCACAAACTCTGTTTTACAGTGAAAACTGCAGGAACTTCCAAGCGGCCCTAGGAAACAGACTGAGAAACCAGAAGATTAGTTTCTACTGCATCCAGTTCCCTTTGTGCTAGATGAACGAACGTCTCTCCACGTGCTAAATTATGAGAGATAACTGTGTGTGAAAGCCGTCCTTCACTTAGCTTGTTGGAAAAGCAAAGTTACTTTTCAGTTGCAAACTCCACTGCATACATATATATGTGGACGTACTTGCTCCAACTCGGTTTACAGAGAAATCTGCAGGAACTTCACACCGGCACTAGGAAACAGACCGAGAAACCATAGTAAAAGTTTCTCCTGCAACCCGTTCCATTTGTGCTAGTTGAACGAACGTCTCTCCATATGCTCATATTTGAGAGATAAGTGTGTGTGAAAGCCGTTCTTCACCTAACTTGTTGGGAACACAACGGTTCTTTTCAGTTGCAAACTCCACTCAATATATATATATGGGGTGGTACAAGCTCCAACTCGGTTTTAAAGTGAAAACTGCTGGAACTTCAAACCGGCACTAGGAAACAGACTGAGAAACAGGAGGAAAAGTTTCTCCTGCAACCGTTTCCTTTTGGGCTAGATGAACGAACATCTCTCCACATGCTCAGTTGCGAGAGATAAGTGTGTGTGAAAGCCGTCCTTAACCTAGCTTGTTGGGAACACAAAGTTTCTTTTCTGTTGCAAACTACACTCTATACATCTATATGGGGAGATACTAGCTCCAAAACTGTTTTACAGTGATAACTGCAGGAACTTGAAACCGCCACTAGGAAAGAGACTGAGAAACCAGAGAAAAAGTTTCTCCTGCAACCCGTTCCCTTTGTACTAGATGAACGAACGTCTCTCCACATGCTCAGTTGTGAGAGATAATGGTGTGTGAAAGCCGCCCTTCACAAAGCTTGTTGGGAACACAAAGATACTTTTCAGTTGCAAACTCCACTCCATACATATATATGGTGAGGTAATAGCTCCTACTCGTTTTTCAGTGAAAATGCAGGAACTTCAATCCGCCACTAGGAAACAGACTGAGAAACCAGAGTAAAATTTCACCTGCAACCCGTTCCTTTTGTGCTAGATGAACGAACATCTCTCCACATGCTCAGTTGCGAGAGATAAGTGTGTGTGAAAGCCGTCCTTAAACTAGCTTGTTGGGAACACAAATTTTCTTTTCAGTTGCAAACTCCACTGAATATTTATATATGGGTTGGTACTAGTTCCAAATCGGTTTTACAGTGAAAACGGCAGGAACATCTAACCGGCATTGTGAAACAGGCTGAGAACCATAGTAAAAGTTTCTCCTGCAACCCGTTCCATTTGTGTAAGATGAGCGAACGTCTCTCCACATGCTCATATTTGAGAGATATGTGTGTGTGAAAGCCGTCCACCTAGCTTGTAGGGAACACAGTTTCTTTTCAGTTGAAAACTACACTGAATTCATATATATAGGGAGGTACTAGCTCCAACTCGGTTTTACAGTGAAAACTGCAGGAAATTCAAACCGGCACTAGGAAACAGACTGAGAAACCAGAGGAAAAGTTACACCTGCAACTCGTTCCTTTGTGCTAGATGAACGAACGTCTCTCCAATGCTCAGTTCTGAGAGATATGTGTGTGTGAAAGCCGTCCTTCACCTAGCTTTTTGGGAACACAAAGTTACTTTTCAGTTACAAACACCACTCCATACTCATATATGGTGAAGTACTAGCACCAACCAGGTTTTATAGTGAAAACTGCAGGAACTTCAAATGGCCACTAGGAAACAGACTGAGTAACCAGAGAAAAATTTTCCACTGCAACCCGTTCCATTTGTCCTAGATGAACGAACGTCTCTCAACTTGCTAAGATCTGAGAGATAAGTGTGTGTGAAAGCCTTCCTTCACCTAGCTTGTTGGGAACACAAAGTTGCTTTTCATTTCCAAACTCCACTGATACATATATTTGGGTAGGTAGTAGCTCCGACACAGTTTTAGAGTGAAAACTGCAGGAACTTCAAACCGGCACTAGCAAACAGACTGAGATACAAGAGTAAAAGGTTTTCCTGCAACCCGTTCCATTTGTGCTAGATGAACGAATGTCTCTATATATGCTCAGTTGTGAGAGACAGTGTGTGTGAAAGCCGACATTCACGTAGCTTTTTGGGAACACAAAGATTCTTATCAGATGCAAACTCCACTCCATACATATATATGTGCACATACTAGCTCCAACCAAGATTTACAATGAAAACTGCAGGAACTTCAAACCGCCACTAGGAAACAGACTGAGAAACCAGAGTAAAAGTTTCTCCTGCAACAGGTTCCATTTGTACTAGATGAACGAACGTCTCTCCACTTGCTCAGTTTTGAGAGATAAGTTTGTGTGAAAGCCGTCCTTCACCTAGCTTGTTGGGAACTCAAAGCTTCTTTTAAGATGCAAAATTCACTCCATACATATATATGGTGAGGTACTAGCTCCAACTCAGATTTACAGTGAAAACAGCAGGATATTCAAAACGGCACTAGGAAACAGACTGAGAAATCCGAGTAAAAGTTTCTCCTGCAAACAGTTCCTTTTCTGCTAGATGAACGAACGTCTCTCAACTTGCTCAGTTGTGAGAGATAATTGTGTGTGAAAGCCGTCCTTCAATTAGCTTGTTGGGAACACATAGTTTCTTTTCAGTTGCAAACTCCACTCCATACATATATAAGGGGAGGTACTAGCTCCAACTCGGTTTTACAGTGATAACTGCAGGAACTTCAAACAGGCACTAGGAAACAGACTGAAAAACCAGAGTAATAGTTACTCCTGCAACCCGTTCCCTTTGTGCTAGATGAATGAATGTCTATCCACATGCTCAGTTGTGATAGATAAGTGTGTGTGAAAACCGTCCTTCAACTAGCTTGTAGGGAACCAAAGTTTCTTTTCAGTTGCTAACTCCACTCCATACATCTATATGCGGATGTACTAACTCCAACATTTTTACAATGAAATGTGCAGGAAATTCAAACCGGCACCATGAAACAGACTGAGAAACCAGAGTAAAATTTACACCTGCATCCCGTTCCCTTTGTGCTAGATGAACGAATATCTCTCCACATGCTCATTTGTGAGAGAAAAATGTGTGTGAAAGCCGTCCTTCACATAGCTTGTTGGGAACAGAAAGTTTCTTTTCAGTTGCAAACTCCACTCCATACATATATATGGGGAGGTACTAGCACAAACTCTGTTTTACAGTGAAAACTGCAGGAACTTCCAAGCGGCCCTAGGAAACAGACTGAGAAACCAGAAGAATAGTTTCTACTGCATCCAGTTCCCTTTGTGCTAGATGAACGAACGTCTCTCCACGTGCTAAATTATGAGAGATAACTGTGTGTGAAAGCCGTCCTTCACTTAGCTTGTTGGAAAAGCAAAGTTACTTTTCAGTTGCAAACTCCACTGCATACATATATATGTGGACGTACTTGCTCCAACTCGGTTTACAGAGAAATCTGCAGGAACTTCACACCGGCACTAGGAAACAGACCGAGAAACCATAGTAAAAGTTTCTCCTGCAACCCGTTCCATTTGTGCTAGTTGAACGAACGTCTCTCCATATGCTCATATTTGAGAGATAAGTGTGTGTGAAAGCCGTTCTTCACCTAACTTGTTGGGAACACAACGGTTCTTTTCAGTTGCAAACTCCACTCAATATATATATATGGGGTGGTACAAGCTCCAACTCGGTTTTAAAGTGAAAACTGCTGGAACTTCAAACCGGCACTAGGAAACAGACTGAGAAACAGGAGGAAAAGTTTCTCCTGCAACCGTTTCCTTTTGGGCTAGATGAACGAACATCTCTCCACATGCTCAGTTGCGAGAGATAAGTGTGTGTGAAAGCCGTCCTTAACCTAGCTTGTTGGGAACACAAAGTTTCTTTTCTGTTGCAAACTACACTCTATACATCTATATGGGGAGATACTAGCTCCAAAACTGTTTTACAGTGATAACTGCAGGAACTTGAAACCGCCACTAGGAAAGAGACTGAGAAACCAGAGAAAAAGTTTCTCCTGCAACCCGTTCCCTTTGTACTAGATGAACGAACGTCTCTCCACATGCTCAGTTGTGAGAGATAATGGTGTGTGAAAGCCGCCCTTCACAAAGCTTGTTGGGAACACAAAGATACTTTTCAGTTGCAAACTCCACTCCATACATATATATGGTGAGGTAATAGCTCCTACTCGTTTTTCAGTGAAAATGCAGGAACTTCAATCCGCCACTAGGAAACAGACTGAGAAACCAGAGTAAAATTTCACCTGCAACCCGTTCCTTTTGTGCTAGATGAACGAACATCTCTCCACATGCTCAGTTGCGAGAGATAAGTGTGTGTGAAAGCCGTCCTTAACCTAGCTTGTTGGGAACACAAATTTTCTTTTCAGTTGCAAACTCCACTGAATATTTATATATGGGTTGGTACTAGTTCCAAATCGGTTTTACAGTGAAAACGGCAGGAACATCTAACCGGCATTGTGAAACAGGCTGAGAACCATAGTAAAAGTTTCTCCTGCAACCCGTTCCATTTGTGTAAGATGAGCGAACGTCTCTCCACATGCTCATATTTGAGAGATATGTGTGTGTGAAAGCCGTCCACCTAGCTTGTAGGGAACACAGTTTCTTTTCAGTTGAAAACTACACTGAATTCATATATATAGGGAGGTACTAGCTCCAACTCGGTTTTACAGTGAAAACTGCAGGAACTTCAAACCGGCACTAGGAAACAGACTGAGAAACCAGAGGAAAAGTTACACCTGCAACTCGTTCCTTTGTGCTAGATGAACGAACGTCTCTCCAATGCTCAGTTCTGAGAGATATGTGTGTGTGAAAGCCGTCCTTCACCTAGCTTTTTGGGAACACAAAGTTACTTTTCAGTTACAAACACCACTCCATACTCATATATGGTGAAGTACTAGCACCAACCAGGTTTTATAGTGAAAACTGCAGGAACTTCAAATGGCCACTAGGAAACAGACTGAGTAACCAGAGAAAAATTTTCCACTGCAACCCGTTCCATTTGTCCTAGATGAACGAACGTCTCTCAACTTGCTCAGTTCTGAGAGATAAGTGTGTGTGAAAGCCTTCCTTCACCTAGCTTGTTGGGAACACAAAGTTGCTTTTCATTTCCAAACTCCACTGATACATATATTTGGGTAGGTAGTAGCTCCGACACGGTTTTAGAGTGAAAACTGCAGGAACTTCAAACCGGCACTAGCAAACAGACTGAGATACAAGAGTAAAAGGTTTTCCTGCAACCCGTTCCATTTGTGCTAGATGAACGAATTTCTCTATATATGCTCAGTTGTGAGAGACAGTGTGTGTGAAAGCCGACATTCACGTAGCTTTTTGGGAACACAAAGATTCTTATCAGATGCAAACTCCACTCCATACATATATATGTGCACATACTAGCTCCAACCAAGATTTACAATGAAAACTGCAGGAACTTCAAACCGCCACTAGGAAACAGACTGAGAAACCAGAGTAAAAGTTTCTCCTGCAACCCGTTCCATTTGTGTAAAATGAGCGAACGTCTCTCCACATGCTCATATTTGAGAGATATGTGTGTGTGAAAGCCGTCCACCTAGCTTGTAGGGAACACAGTTTCTTTTCAGTTGAAATCTACACTGAATTCATATATATAGGGAGGTACTAGCTCCAACTCGGTTTTACAGTGAAAACTGCAGGAAATTCAAACCGGCACTAGGAAACAGACTGAGAAACCTGAGGAAAAGTTACACCTGCAACTCGTTCCTTTGTGCTAGATGAACGAACGTCTCTCCAATGCTCAGTTCTGAGAGATATGTGTGTGTGAAAGCCGTCCTTCACCTAGCTTTTTGGGAACACAAAGTTACTTTTCAGTTACAAACACCACTCCATACTCATATATGGTGAAGTACTAGCACCAACCAGGTTTTATAGTGAAAACTGCAGGAACTTCAAATGGCCACTAGGAAACAGACTGAGTAACCAGAGAAAAATTTTCCACTGCAACCCGTTCCATTTGTCCTAGATGAACGAACGTCTCTCAACTTGCTCAGTTCTGAGAGATAAGTGTGTGTGAAAGCCTTCCTTCACCTAGCTTGTTGGGAACACAAAGTTGCTTTTCATTTCCAAACTCCACTGATACATATATTTGGGTAGGTAGTAGCTCCGACACGGTTTTAGAGTGAAAACTGCAGGAACTTCAAACCGGCACTAGCAAACAGACTGAGATACAAGAGTAAAAGGTTTTCCTGCAACCCGTTCCATTTGTGCTAGATGAACGAATGTCTCTATATATGCTCAGTTGTGAGAGACAGTGTGTGTGAAAGCCGACATTCACGTAGCTTTTTGGGAACACAAAGATTCTTATCAGATGCAAACTCCACTCCATACATATATATGTGCACATACTAGCTCCAACCAAGATTTACAATGAAAACTGCAGGAACTTCAAACCGCCACTAGGAAACAGACTGAGAAACCAGAGTAAAAGTTTCTCCTGCAACAGGTTCCATTTGTACTAGATGAACGAACGTCTCTCCACTTGCTCAGTTTTGAGAGATAAGTTTGTGTGAAAGCCGTCCTTCACCTAGCTTGTTGGGAACTCAAAGCTTCTTTTAAGATGCAAAATTCACTCCATACATATATATGGTGAGGTACTAGCTCCAACTCAGATTTACAGTGAAAACAGCAGGATATTCAAAACGGCACTAGGAAACAGACTGAGAAAACAGAGTAAAAGATTCTCCTGCAAACAGTTCCTTTTCTGCTAGATGAACGAACGTCTCTCAACTTGCTCAGTTGTGAGAGATAATTGTGTGTGAAAGCCGTCCTTCAATTAGCTTGTTGGGAACACATAGTTTCTTTTCAGTTGCAAACTCCACTCCATACATATATAAGGGGAGGTACTAGCTCCAACTCGGTTTTACAGTGATAACTGCAGGAACTTCAAACAGGCACTAGGAAACAGACTGAAAAACCAGAGTAATAGTTACTCCTGCAACCCGTTCCCTTTGTGCTAGATGAATGAATGTCTATCCACATGCTCAGTTGTGATAGAAAAGTGTGTGTGAAAACCGTCCTTCAACTAGCTTGTAGGGAACCAAAGTTTCTTTTCAGTTGCTAACTCCACTCCATACATCTATATGCGGATGTACTAGCTCCAACATTTTTACAATGAAATGTGCAGGAAATTCAAACCGGCACCATGAAACAGACTGAGAAACCAGAGTAAAATTTACACCTGCATCCCGTTCCTTTTGTGCTAGATGAACGAATATCTCTCCACATGCTCATTTGTGAGAGAAAAATGTGTGTGAAAGCCGTCCTTCACATAGCTTGTTGGGAACAGAAAGTTTCTTTTCAGTTGCAAACTCCACTCCATACATATATATGGGGAGGTACTAGCACAAACTCTGTTTTACAGTGAAAACTGCAGGAACTTCCAAGCGGCCCTAGGAAACAGACTGAGAAACCAGAAGAATAGTTTCTACTGCATCCAGTTCCCTTTGTGCTAGATGAACGAACGTCTCTCCACGTGCTAAATTATGAGAGATAACTGTGTGTGAAAGCCGTCCTTCACTTAGCTTGTTGGAAAAGCAAAGTTACTTTTCAGTTGCAAACTCCACTGCATACATATATATGTGGACGTACTTGCTCCAACTCGGTTTACAGAGAAATCTGCAGGAACTTCACACCGGCACTAGGAAACAGACCGAGAAACCATAGTAAAAGTTTCTCCTGCAACCCGTTCCATTTGTGCTAGTTGAACGAACGTCTCTCCATATGCTCATATTTGAGAGATAAGTGTGTGTGAAAGCCGTTCTTCACCTAACTTGTTGGGAACACAACGGTTCTTTTCAGTTGCAAACTCCACTCAATATATATATATGGGGTGGTACAAGCTCCAACTCGGTTTTAAAGTGAAAACTGCTGGAACTTCAAACCGGCACTAGGAAACAGACTGAGAAACCGGAGGAAAAGTTTCTCCTGCAACTGTTTCCTTTTGGGCTAGATGAACGAACATCTCTCCACATGCTCATATTTGAGAGATATGTGTGTGTGAAAGCCGTCCACCTAGCTTGTAGGGAACACAGTTTCTTTTCAGTTGAAATCTACACTGAATTCATATATATAGGGAGGTACTAGCTCCAACTCGGTTTTACAGTGAAAACTGCAGGAAATTCAAACCGGCACTAGGAAACAGACTGAGAAACCTGAGGAAAAGTTACACCTGCAACTCGTTCCTTTGTGCTAGATGAACGAACGTCTCTCCAATGCTCAGTTCTGAGAGATATGTGTGTGTGAAAGCCGTCCTTCACCTAGCTTTTTGGGAACACAAAGTTACTTTTCAGTTACAAACACCACTCCATACTCATATATGGTGAAGTACTAGCACCAACCAGGTTTTATAGTGAAAACTGCAGGAACTTCAAATGGCCACTAGGAAACAGACTGAGTAACCAGAGAAAAATTTTCCACTGCAACCCGTTCCATTTGTCCTAGATGAACGAACGTCTCTCAACTTGCTCAGTTCTGAGAGATAAGTGTGTGTGAAAGCCTTCCTTCACCTAGCTTGTTGGGAACACAAAGTTGCTTTTCATTTCCAAACTCCACTGATACATATATTTGGGTAGGTAGTAGCTCCGACACGGTTTTAGAGTGAAAACTGCAGGAACTTCAAACCGGCACTAGCAAACAGACTGAGATACAAGAGTAAAAGGTTTTCCTGCAACCCGTTCCATTTGTGCTAGATGAACGAATGTCTCTATATATGCTCAGTTGTGAGAGACAGTGTGTGTGAAAGCCGACATTCACGTAGCTTTTTGGGAACACAAAGATTCTTATCAGATGCAAACTCCACTCCATACATATATATGTGCACATACTAGCTCCAACCAAGATTTACAATGAAAACTGCAGGAACTTCAAACCGCCACTAGGAAACAGACTGAGAAACCAGAGTAAAAGTTTCTCCTGCAACAGGTTCCATTTGTACTAGATGAACGAACGTCTCTCCACTTGCTCAGTTTTGAGAGATAAGTTTGTGTGAAAGCCGTCCTTCACCTAGCTTGTTGGGAACTCAAAGCTTCTTTTAAGATGCAAAATTCACTCCATACATATATATGGTGAGGTACTAGCTCCAACTCAGATTTACAGTGAAAACAGCAGGATATTCAAAACGGCACTAGGAAACAGACTGAGAAAACAGAGTAAAAGATTCTCCTGCAAACAGTTCCTTTTCTGCTAGATGAACGAACGTCTCTCAACTTGCTCAGTTGTGAGAGATAATTGTGTGTGAAAGCCGTCCTTCAATTAGCTTGTTGGGAACACATAGTTTCTTTTCAGTTGCAAACTCCACTCCATACATATATAAGGGGAGGTACTAGCTCCAACTCGGTTTTACAGTGATAACTGCAGGAACTTCAAACAGGCACTAGGAAACAGACTGAAAAACCAGAGTAATAGTTACTCCTGCAACCCGTTCCCTTTGTGCTAGATGAATGAATGTCTATCCACATGCTCAGTTGTGATAGATAAGTGTGTGTGAAAACCGTCCTTCAACTAGCTTGTAGGGAACCAAAGTTTCTTTTCAGTTGCTAACTCCACTCCATACACCTATATGCGGATGTACTAGCTCCAACATTTTTACAATGAAATGTGCAGGAAATTCAAACCGGCACCATGAAACAGACTGAGAAACCAGAGTAAAATTTACAACTGCATCCCGTTCCTTTTGTGCTAGATGAACGAATATCTCTCCACATGCTCATTTGTGAGAGAAAAATGTGTGTGAAAGCCGTCCTTCACATAGCTTGTTGGGAACAGAAAGTTTCTTTTCAGTTGCAAACTCCACTCCATACATATATATGGGGAGGTACTAGCACAAACTCTGTTTTACAGTGAAAACTGCAGGAACTTCCAAGCGGCCCTAGGAAACAGACTGAGAAACCAGAAGAATAGTTTCTACTGCATCCAGTTCCCTTTGTGCTAGATGAACGAACGTCTCTCCACGTGCTAAATTATGAGAGATAACTGTGTGTGAAAGCCGTCCTTCATTTAGCTTGTTGGAAAAGCAAAGTTACTTTTCAGTTTGCAAACTCCACTGCATACATATATATGTGGACGTACTTGCTCCAACTCGGTTTACAGAGAAATCTGCAGGAACTTCACACCGGCACTAGGAAACAGACCGAGAAACCATAGTAAAAGTTTCTCCTGCAACCCGTTCCATTTGTGCTAGTTGAACGAACGTCTCTCCATATGCTCATATTTGAGAGATAAGTGTGTGTGAAAGCCGTTCTTCACCTAACTTGTTGGGAACACAACGGTTCTTTTCAGTTGCAAACTCCACTCAATATATATATATGGGGTGGTACAAGCTCCAACTCGGTTTTAAAGTGAAAACTGCTGGAACTTCAAACCGGCACTAGGAAACAGACTGAGAAACTGGAGGAAAAGTTTCTCCTGCAACCGTTTCCTTTTGGGCTAGATGAACGAACATCTCTCCATATGCTCAGTTGCGAGAGATAAGTGTGTGTGAAAGCCGTCCTTAACCTAGCTTGTTGGGAACACAAAGTTTCTTTTCTGTTGCAAACTACACTCTATACATCTATATGGGGAGATACTAGCTCCAAAACTGTTTTACAGGGATAACTGCAGGAACTTGAAACCGCCACTAGGAAAGAGACTGAGAAACCAGAGAAAAAGTTTCTCCTGCAACCCGTTCCCTTTGTGCTAGATGAACGAACGTCTCTCCACATGCTCAGTTGTGAGAGATAATGGTGTGTGAAAGCCGCCCTTCACAAAGCTTGTTGGGAACACAAAGATACTTTTCAGTTGCAAACTCCACTCCATACATATATATGGTGAGGTAATAGCTCCTACTCGTTTTTCAGTGAAAATGCAGGAACTTCAATCCGCCACTAGGAAACAGACTGAGAAACCAGAGTAAAATTTCACCTGCAACCCGTTCCTTTTGTGCTAGATGAACGAACGTCTCTCCACTTGCTCAGTTTTGAGAGATAAGTTTGTGTGAAAGCCGTCCTTCACCTAGCTTGTTGGGAACTCAAAGATTCTTTTAAGATGCAAAATTCACTCCATACATATATATGGTGAGGTACTAGCTCCAACTCAGATTTACAGTGAAAACAGCAGGATATTCAAAACGGCACTAGGAAACAGACTGAGAAAACAGAGTAAAAGATTCTCCTGCAAACAGTTCCTTTTCTGCTAGATGAACGAACGTCTCTCAACTTGCTCAGTTGTGAGAGATAATTGTGTGTGAAAGCCGTCCTTCAATTAGCTTGTTGGGAACACATAGTTTCTTTTCAGTTGCAAACTCCACTCCATACATATATAAGGGGAGGTACTAGCTCCAACTCGGTTTTACAGTGATAACTGCAGGAACTTCAAACAGGCACTAGGAAACAGACTGAAAAACCAGAGTAAAAGTTACTCCTGCAACCCGTTCCCTTTGTGCTAGATGAATGAATGTCTATCCACATGCTCAGTTGTGATAGATAAGTGTGTGTGAAAACCGTCCTTCAACTAGCTTGTAGGGAACCAAAGTTTCTTTTCAGTTGCTAACTCCACTCCATACATCTATATGCGGATGTACTAGCTCCAACATTTTTACATTGAAATGTGCAGGAAATTCAAACCGGCACCATGAAACAGACTGAGAAACCAGAGTAAAATTTACACCTGCATCCCGTTCCTTTTGTGCTAGATGAACGAACATCTCTCCACATGCTCAGTTGCGAGAGATAAGTGTGTGTGAAAGCCGTCCTTAACCTAGCTTGTTGGGAACACAAATTTTCTTTTCAGTTGCAAACTCCACTGAATATTTATATATGGGTTGGTACTAGTTCCAAATCGGTTTTACAGTGAAAACGGCAGGAACATCTAACCGGCATTGTGAAACAGGCTGAGAACCATAGTAAAAGTTTCTCCTGCAACCCGTTCCATTTGTGTAAGATGAGCGAACGTCTCTCCACATGCTCATATTTGAGAGATATATGTGTGTGAAAGCCGTCCACCTAGCTTGTAGGGAACACAGTTTCTTTTCAGTTGAAAACTACACTGAATTCATATATATAGGGTGGTACTAGCTCCAACTCGGTTTTACAGTGAAAACTGCAGGAACTTCAAACCGGCACTAGGAAACAGACTGAGAAACCAGAGGAAAAGTTACACCTGCAACTCGTTCCTTTGTGCTAGATGAACGAACGTCTCTCCAATGCTCAGTTCTGAGAGATATGTGTGTGTGAAAGCCGTCCTTCACCTAGCTTTTTGGGAACACAAAGTTACTTTTCAGTTACAAACACCACTCCATACTCATATATGGTGAAGTACTAGCACCAACCAGGTTTTATAGTGAAAACTGCAGGAACTTCAAATGGCCACTAGGAAACAGACTGAGTAACCAGAGAAAAATTTTCCACTGCAACCCGTTCCATTTGTCCTAGATGAACGAACGTCTCTCAACTTGCTCAGTTCTGAGAGATAATTGTGTGTGAAAGCCTTCCTTCACCTAGCTTGTTGGGAACACAAAGTTGCTTTTCATTTCCAAACTCCACTGATACATATATTTGGGTAGGTAGTAGATCCGACACGGTTTTAGAGTGAAAACTGCAGGAACTGCAAACCGGCACTAGCAAACAGACTGAGATACAAGAGTAAAAGGTTTTCCTGCAACCCGTTCCATTTGTGCTAGATGAACGAATGTCTCTATATATGCTCAGTTGTGAGAGACAGTGTGTGTGAAAGCCGACATTCACGTAGCTTTTTGGGAACCAAAGATTCTTATCAGATGCAAACTCCACTCCATACATATATATGTGCACATACTAGCTCCAACCAAGATTTACAATGAAAACTGCAGGAACTTCAAACTGCCACTAGGAAACAGACTGAGAAACCAGAGTAAAAGTTTCTCCTGCAACAGGTTCCATTTGTACTAGATGAACGAACGTCTCTCCACTTGCTCAGTTTTGAGAGATAAGTTTGTGTGAAAGCCGTCCTTCACCTAGCTTGTTGGGAACTCAAAGCTTCTTTTAAGATGCAAAATCCACTCCATACATATATATGGTGAGGTACTAGCTCCAACTCAGATTTACAGTGAAAACAGCAGGATATTCAAAACGGCACTAGGAAACAGACTGAGAAAACAGAGTAAAAGATTCTCCTGCAAATAGTTCCTTTTCTGCTAGATGAACGAACGTCTCTCAACTTGCTCAGTTGTGAGAGATAATTGTGTGTGAAAGCCGTCCTTCAATTAGCTTGTTGGGAACACATAGTTTCTTTTCAGTTGCAAACTCCACTCCATACATATATAAGGGGAGGTACTAGCTCCAACTCGGTTTTACAGTGATAACTGCAGGAACTTCAAACAGGCACTAGGAAACAGACTGAAAAACCAGAGTAAAAGTTACTCCTGCAACCCGTTCCCTTTGTGCTAGATGAATGAATGTCTATCCACATGCTCAGTTGTGATAGATAAGTGTGTGTGAAAACCGTCCTTCAACTAGCTTGTAGGGAACCAAAGTTTCTTTTCAGTTGCTAACTCCACTCCATACATCTATATGCGGATGTACTAGCTCCAACATTTTTACATTGAAATGTGCAGGAAATTCAAACCGGCACCATGAAACAGACTGAGAAACCAGAGTAAAATTTACACCTGCATCCCGTTCCCTTTGTGCTAGATGAACGAATATCTCTCCACATGCTCATTTGTGAGAGAAAAATGTGTGTGAAAGCCGTCCTTCACATAGCTTGTTGGGAACAGAAAGTTTCTTTTCAGTTGCAAACTCCACTCCATACATATATATGGGGAGGTACTAGCACAAACTCTGTTTTACAGTGAAAACTGCAGGAACTTCCAAGCGGCACTAGGAAACAGACTGAGAAACCAGAAGAATAGTTTCTACTGCATCCAGTTCCCTTTGTGCTAGATGAACGAACGTCTCTCCACGTGTTAAATTGTGAGAGATAACTGTGTGTGAAAGTCGTCTTTCACTTAGCTTGTTGGAAAAGCAAAGTTACTTTTCAGTTTCAAACTCCATTGCATACATATATATGTGGACGTACTTGCTCCAACTCGGTTTACAGAGAAATCTGCAGGAACTTCACACCGGCACTAGGAAACAGACCGAGAAACCATAGTAAAAGTTTCTCCTGCAACCCGTTCCATTTGTGCTAGTTGAACGAACGTCTCTCCAAATGCTCATATTTGAGAGATAAGTGTGTGTGAAAGCCGTCCTTAACCTAGCTTGTTGGGAACACAAATTTTCTTTTCAGTTGCAAACTCCACTGAATATTTATATATGGGTTGGTACTAGTTCCAAATCGGTTTTACAGTGAAAACGGCAGGAACATCTAACCGGCATTGTGAAACAGGCTGAGAACCATAGTAAAAGTTTCTCCTGCAACCCGTTCCATTTGTGTAAGATGAGCGAACGTCTCTCCACATGCTCATATTTGAGAGATATGTGTGTGTGAAAGCCGTCCACCTAGCTTGTAGGGAACACAGTTTCTTTTCAGTTGAAAACTACACTGAATTCATATATATAGGGAGGTACTAGCTCCAACTCGGTTTTACAGTGAAAACTGCAGGAACTTCAAACCGGCACTAGGAAACAGACTGAGAAACCAGAGGAAAAGTTACACCTGCAACTCGTTCCTTTGTGCTAGATGAACGAACGTCTCTCCAATGCTCAGTTCTGAGAGATATGTGTGTGTGAAAGCCGTCCTTCACCTAACTTTTTGGGAACACAAAGTTACTTTTCAGTTACAAACACCACTCCATACTCATATATGGTGAAGTACTAGCACCAACCAGGTTTTATAGTGAAAACTGCAGGAACTTCAAATGGCCACTAGGAAACAGACTGAGTAACCAGAGAAAAATTTTCCACTGCAACCCGTTCCATTTGTCCTAGATGAACGAACGTCTCTCAACTTGCTCAGTTCTGAGAGATAAGTGTGTGTGAAAGCCTTCCTTCACCTAGCTTGTTGGGAACACAAAGTTGCTTTTCATTTCCAAACTCCACTGATACATATATTTGGGTAGGTAGTAGCTCCGACACGGTTTTAGAGTGAAAACTGCAGGAACTTCAAACCGGCACTAGCAAACAGACTGAGATACAAGAGTAAAAGGTTTTCCTGCAACCCGTTCCATTTGTGCTAGATGAACGAATGTCTCTATATATGCTCAGTTGTGAGAGACAGTGTGTGTGAAAGCCGACATTCACGTAGCTTTTTGGGAACACAAAGATTCTTATCAGATGCAAACTCCACTCCATACATATATATGTGCACATACTAGCTCCAACCAAGATTTACAATGAAAACTGCAGGAACTTCAAACCGCCACTAGGAAACAGACTGAGAAACCAGAGTAAAAGTTTCTCCTGCAACAGGTTCCATTTGTACTAGATGAACGAACGTCTCTCCACTTGCTCAGTTTTGAGAGATAAGTTTGTGTGAAAGCCGTCCTTCACCTAGCTTGTTGGGAACTCAAAGCTTCTTTTAAGATGCAAAATTCACTCCATACATATATATGGTGAGGTACTAGCTCCAACTCAGATTTACAGTGAAAACAGCAGGATATTCAAAACGGCACTAGGAAACAGACTGAGAAAACAGAGTAAAAGATTCTCCTGCAAACAGTTCCTTTTCTGCTAGATGAACGAACGTCTCTCAACTTGCTCAGTTGTGAGAGATAATTGTGTGTGAAAGCCGTCCTTCAATTAGCTTGTTGGGAAAACATAGTTTCTTTTCAGTTGCAAACTCCACTCCATAAATATATAAGGGGAGGTACTAGCACCAACTCGGTTTTACAGTGATAACTGCAGGAACTTCAAACAGGCACTAGGAAACAGACTGAAAAACCAGAGTAAAAGTTACTCCTGCAACCCGTTCCCTTTGTGCTAGATGAATGAATGTCTATCCACATGCTCAGTTGTGATAGATAAGTGTGTGTGAAAACCGTCCTTCAACTAGCTTGTAGGGAACCAAAGTTTCTTTTCAGTTGCTAACTCCACTCCATACATCTATATGCGGATGTACTAGCTCCAACATTTTTACATTGAAATGTGCAGGAAATTCAAACCGGCACCATGAAACAGACTGAGAAACCAGAGTAAAATTTACACCTGCATCCCGTTCCCTTTGTGCTAGATGAACGAACATCTCTCCACATGCTCAGTTGCGAGAGATAAGTGTGTGTGAAAGCCGTCCTTCACATAGCTTGTTGGGAACAGAAAGTTTCTTTTCAGTTGCAAACTCCACTCCATACATATATATGGGGAGGTACTAGCACAAACTCTGTTTTACAGTGAAAACTGCAGGAACTTCCAAGCGGCACAAGGAAACAGACTGAGAAACCAGAAGAATAGTTTCTACTGCATCCAGTTCCCTTTGTGCTAGATGAACGAACGTCTCTCCACGTGCTAAATTATGAGAGATAACTGTGTGTGAAAGTCGTCTTTCACTTAGCTTGTTGGAAAAGCAAAGTTACTTTTCAGTTGCAAACTCCACTCCATACATATATATGTGGACGTACTTGCTCCAACTCGGTTTACAGAGAAATCTGCAGGAACTTCACACCGGCACTAGGAAACAGACCGAGAAACCATAGTAAAAGTTTCTCCTGCAACCCGTTCCATTTGTGCTAGTTGAACGAACGTCTCTCCAAATGCTCATATTTGAGAGATAAGTGAGTGTGAAAGCCGTTCTTCAACTAACTTGTTGGGAACACAATGGTTCTTTTCAGTTGCAAACTCCACTCAATATATATATATGGGGTGGTACAAGCTCCAACTCGGTTTTAAAGTGAAAACTGCTGGAACTTCAAACCGGCACTAGGAAACAGACTGAGAAACCGGAGGAAAAGTTTCTCCTGCAAACGTTTCCTTTTGGGCTAGATGAACGAAAATCTCTCCACATGCTCAGTTGCGAGAGATAAGTGTGTGTGAAAGCCGTCCTTAACCTAGCTTGTTGGGAACACAAAGTTTCTTTTCTGTTGCAAACTACACTCTATACAACTTTATGGGGAGATACTAGCTCCAAAACTGTTTTACAGTGATAACTGCAGGAACTTGAAACCGCCACTAGGAAAGAGACTGAGAAACCAGAGAAAAAGTTTCTCATGCAACCCGTTCCCTTTGTGCTAGATGAACGAACGTCTCTCCACATGCTCAGTTGTGAGAGATAATGGTGTGTGAAAGCCGCTCTTCACAAACTTGTTGGGTACACAAAGATACTTTTCAGGTGCAAACTCCACTCCATACATATATATGGTGAGGTAATAGCTCCTACTCGTTTTTCAGTGAAAATGCAGGAACTTCAATCCGCCACTAGGAAACAGACTGAGAAACCAGAGTAAAATTTCACCTGCAACCCGTTCCTTTTGTGCTAGATGAACGAACATCTCTCCACATGCTCAGTTGCGAGAGATAAGTGTGTGTGAAAGCCGTCCTTAACCTAGCTTGTTGGGAACACAAATTTTCTTTTCAGTTGCAAACTCCACTGAATATTTATATATGGGTTGGTACTAGTTCCAAATCGGTTTTACAGTGAAAACGGCAGGAACATCTAACCGGCATTGTGAAACAGGCTGAGAACCATAGTAAAAGTTTCTCCTGCAACCCGTTCCATTTGTGTAAGATGAGCGAATGTCTCTCCACATGCTCATATTTGAGAGATATGTGTGTGTGAAAGCCGTCCACCTAGCTTGTAGGGAACACAGTTTCTTTTCAGTTGAAAACTACACTGAATTCATATATATAGGGAGGTACTAGCTCCAACTCGGTTTTACAGTGAAAACTGCAGGAACTTCAAACCGGCACTAGGAAACAGACTGAGAAACCAGAGGAAAAGTTACACCTGCAACTCGTTCCTTTGTGCTAGATGAACGAACGTCTCTCCAATGCTCAGTTCTGAGAGATATGTGTGTGTGAAAGCCGTCCTTCACCTAGCTTTTTGGGAACACAAAGTTACTTTTCAGTTACAAACACCACTCCATACTCATATATGGTGAAGTACTAGCACCAACCAGGTTTTATAGTGAAAACTGCAGGAACTTCAAATGGCCACTAGGAAACAGACTGAGTAACCAGAGAAAAATTTTCCACTGCAACCCGTTCCATTTGTCCTAGATGAACGAACGTCTCTCAACTTGCTCAGTTCTGAGAGATAAGTGTGTGTGAAAGCCTTCCTTCACCTAGCTTGTTGGGAACACAAAGTTGCTTTTCATTTCCAAACTCCACTGATACATATATTTGGGTAGGTAGTAGCTCCGACACGGTTTTAGAGTGAAAACTGCAGGAACTTCAAACCGGCACTAGCAAACAGACTGAGATACAAGAGTAAAAGGTTTTCCTGCAACCCGTTCCATTTGTGCTAGATGAACGAATGTCTCTATATATGCTCAGTTGTGAGAGACAGTGTGTGTGAAAGCCGACATTCATGTAGCTTTTTGGGAACACAAAGATTCTTATCAGATGCAAACTCCACTCCATACATATATATGTGCACATACTAGCTCCAACCAAGATTTACAATGAAAACTGCAGGAACTTCAAACCACCACTAGGAAACAGACTGAGAAACCAGAGTAAAAGTTTCTCCTGCAACAGGTTCCATTTGTACTAGATGAACGAACGTCTCTCCACTTGCTCAGTTTTGAGAGATAAGTTTGTGTGAAAGCCGTCCTTCACCTAGCTTGTTGGGAACTCAAAGCTTCTTTTAAGATGCAAAATTCACTCCATACATATATATGGTGAGGTACTAGCTCCAACTCAGATTTACAGTGAAAACAGCAGGATATTCAAAACGGCACTAGGAAACAGACTGAGAAAACAGAGTAAAAGATTCTCCTGCAAACAGTTCCTTTTCTGCTAGATGAACGAACGTCTCTCAACTTGCTCAGTTGTGAGAGATAATTGTGTGTGAAAGCCGTCCTTCAATTAGCTTGTTGGGAACACATAGTTTCTTTTCAGTTGCAAACTCCACTCCATACATATATAAGGGGAGGTACTAGCTCCAACCCGGTTTTACAGTGATAACTGCAGGAACTTCAAACAGGCACTAGGAAACAGACTGAAAAACCAGAGTAAAAGTTACTCCTGCAACCCGTTCCCTTTGTGCTAGATGAATGAATGTCTATCCACATGCTCAGTTGTGATAGATAAGTGTGTGTGAAAACCGTCCTTCAACTAGCTTGTAGGGAACCAAAGTTTCTTTTCAGTTGCTAACTCCACTCCATACATCTATATGCGGATGTACTAGCTCCAACATTTTTACATTGAAATGTGCAGGAAATTCAAACCGGCACCATGAAACAGACTGAGAAACCAGAGTAAAATTTACACCTGCATCCCGTTCCCTTTGTGCTAGATGAACCAATATCTCTCCACATGCTCATTTGTGAGAGAAAAATGTGTGTGAAAGCCGTCCTTCACATAGCTTGTTGGGAACAGAAAGTTTCTTTTCAGTTGCAAACTCCACTCCATACATATATATGGGGAGGTACTAGCACAAAATCTGTTTTACAGTGAAAACTGCAGGAACTTCCAAGCGACACTAGGAAACAGACTGAGAAACCAGAAGAATAGTTTCTACTGCATCCAGTTCCCTTTGTGCTAGATGAACGAACGTCTCTCCACGTGTTAAATTATGAGAGATAACTGTGTGTGAAAGCCGTCCTTCACTTAGCTTGTTGGAAAAGCAAAGTTACTTTTCAGTTTCAAACTCCATTGCATACATATATATGTGGACGTACTTGCTCCAACTCGGTTTACAGAGAAATCTGCAGGAACTTCACACCGGCACTAGGAAACAGACCGAGAAACCATAGTAAAAGTTTCTCCTGCAACCCGTTCCATTTGTACTAGTTGAACGAACGTCTCTCCAAATGCTCATATTTGAGAGATAAGTGTGTGTGAAAGCCGTCCTTAACCTAGCTTGTTGGGAACACAAATTTTCTTTTCAGTTGCAAACTCCACTGAATATTTATATATGGGTTGGTACTAGTTCCAAATCGGTTTTACAGTGAAAACGGCAGGAACATCTAACCGGCATTGTGAAACAGGCTGAGAACCATAGTAAAAGTTTCTCCTGCAACCCGTTCCATTTGTGTAAGATGAGCGAACGTCTCTCCACATGCTCATATTTGAGAGATATGTGTGTGTGAAAGCCGTCCACCTAGCTTGTAGGGAACACAGTTTCTTTTCAGTTGAAAACTACACTGAATTCATATATATAGGGAGGTACTAGCTCCAACTCGGTTTTACAGTGAAAACTGCAGGAACTTCAAACCGGCACTAGGAAACAGACTGAGAAACCAGAGGAAAAGTTACACCTGCAACTCGTTCCTTTGTGCTAGATGAACGAACGTCTCTCCAATGCTCAGTTCTGAGAGATATGTGTGTGTGAAAGCCGTCCTTCACCTAGCTTTTTGGGAACACAAAGTTACTTTTCAGTTACAAACACCACTCCATACTCATATATGGTGAAGTACTAGCACCAACCAGGTTTTATAGTGAAAACTGCAGGAACTTCAAATGGCCACTAGGAAACAGACTGAGTAACCAGAGAAAAATTTTCCACTGCAACCCGTTCCATTTGTCCTAGATGAACGAACGTCTCTCAACTTGCTCAGTTCTGAGAGATAAGTGTGTGTGAAAGCCTTCCTTCACCTAGCTTGTTGGGAACACAAAGTTGCTTTTCATTTCCAAACTCCACTGATACATATATTTGGGTAGGTAGTAGCTCCGACACGGTTTTAGAGTGAAAACTGCAGGAACTTCAAACCGGCACTAGCAAACAGACTGAGATACAAGAGTAAAAGGTTTTCCTGCAACCCGTTCCATTTGTGCTAGATGAACGAATGTCTCTATATATGCTCAGTTGTGAGAGACAGTGTGTGTGAAAGCCGACATTCACGTAGCTTTTTGGGAACACAAAGATTCTTATCAGATGCAAACTCCACTCCATACATATATATGTGCACATACTAGCTCCAACCAAGATTTACAATGAAAACTGCAGGAACTTCAAACTGCCACTAGGAAACAGACTGCGAAACCAGAGTAAAAGTTTCTCCTGCAACAGGTTCCATTTGTACTAGATGAACGAACGTCTCTCCACTTGCTCAGTTTTGAGAGATAAGTTTGTGTGAAAGCCGTCCTTCACCTAGCTTGTTGGGAACTCAAAGCTTCTTTTAAGATGCAAAATTCACTCCATACATATATATGGTGAGGTACTAGCTCCAACTCAGATTTACAGTGAAAACAGCAGGATATTCAAAACGGCACTAGGAAACAGACTGAGAAAACAGAGTAAAAGATTCTCCTGCAAACAGTTCCTTTTCTGCTAGATGAACGAACGTCTCTCAACTTGCTCAGTTGTGAGAGATAATTGTGTGTGAAAGCCGTCCTTCAATTAGCTTGTTGGGAACACATAGTTTCTTTTCAGTTGCAAACTCCACTCCATACATATATAAGGGGAGGTACTAGCTCCAACTCGGTTTTACAGTGATAACTGCAGGAACTTCAAACAGGCACTAGGAAACAGACTGAAAAACCAGAGTAAAAGTTACTCCTGCAACCCGTTCCCTTTGTGCTAGATGAATGAATGTCTATCCACATGCTCAGTTGTGATAGATAAGTGTGTGTGAAAACCGTCCTTCAACTAGCTTGTAGGGAACCAAAGTTTCTTTTCAGTTGCTAACTCCACTCCATACATCTATATGCGGATGTACTAGCTCCAACATTTTTACATTGAAATGTGCAGGAAATTCAAACCGGCACCATGAAACAGACTGAGAAACCAGAGTAAAATTTACACCTGCATCCCGTTCCCTTTGTGCTAGATGAACGAATATCTCTCCACATGCTCATTTGTGAGAGAAAAATGTGTGTGAAAGCCGTCCTTCACATAGCTTGTTGGGAACAGAAAGTTTCTTTTCAGTTGCAAACTCCACTCCATACATATATATGTTGAGGTACTAGCACAAACTCTGTTTTACAGTGAAAACTGCAGGAACTTCCAAGTGACACTAGGAAACAGACTGAGAAACCAGAAGAATAGTTTCTACTGCATCCAGTTCCCTTTGTGCTAGATGAACGAACGTCTCTCCACGTGTTAAATTATGAGAGATAACTGTGTGTGAAAGCCGTCCTCCACTTAGCTTGTTGGAAAAGCAAAGTTACTTTTCAGTTTCAAACTCCATTGCATACATATATATGTGGACGTACTTGCTCCAACTCGGTTTACAGAGAAATCTGCAGGAACTTCACACCGGCACTAGGAAACAGACCGAGAAACCATAGTAAAAGTTTCTCCTGCATCCAGTTCCCTTTGTGCTAGATGAACGAACGTCTCTCCACGTGTTAAATTATGAGAGATAAGTGTGTGTGAAAGCCGTCCTTAACCTAGCTTGTTGGGAACACAAATTTTCTTTTCAGTTGCAAACTCCACTGAATATTTATATATGGGTTGGTACTAGTTCCAAATCGGTTTTACAGTGAAAACGGCAGGAACATCTAACCGGCATTGTGAAACAGGCTGAGAACCATAGTAAAAGTTTCTCCTGCAACCCGTTCCATTTGTGTAAGATGAGCGAACGTCTCTCCACATGCTCATATTTGAGAGATATGTGTGTGTGAAAGCCGTCCACCTAGCTTGTAGGGAACACAGTTTCTTTTCAGTTGAAAACTACACTGAATTCATATATATAGGGAGGTACTAGCTCCAACTCGGTTTTACAGTGAAAACTGCAGGAACTTCAAACCGGCACTAGGAAACAGACTGAGAAACCAGAGGAAAAGTTACACCTGCAACTCGTTCCTTTGTGCTAGATGAACGAACGTCTCTCCAATGCTCAGTTCTGAGAGATATGTGTGTGTGAAAGCCGTCCTTCACCTAGCTTTTTGGGAACACAAAGTTACTTTTCAGTTACAAACACCACTCCATACTCATATATGGTGAAGTACTAGCACCAACCAGGTTTTATAGTGAAAACTGCAGGAACTTCAAATGGCCACTAGGAAACAGACTGAGTAACCAGAGAAAAATTTTCCACTGCAACCCGTTCCATTTGTCCTAGATGAACGAACGTCTCTCAACTTGCTCAGTTCTGAGAGATAAGTGTGTGTGAAAGCCTTCCTTCACCTAGCTTGTTGGGAACACAAAGTTGCTTTTCATTTCCAAACTCCACTGATACATATATTTGGGTAGGTAGTAGCTCCGACACGGTTTTAGAGTGAAAACTGCAGGAACTTCAAACCGGCACTAGCAAACAGACTGAGATACAAGAGTAAAAGGTTTTCCTGCAACCCGTTCCATTTGTGCTAGATGAACGAATGTCTCTATATATGCTCAGTTGTGAGAGACAGTGTGTGTGAAAGCCGACATTCACGTAGCTTTTTGGGAACACAAAGATTCTTATCAGATGCAAACTCCACTCCATACAAATATATGTGCACATACTAGCTCCAACCAAGATTTACAATGAAAACTGCAGGAACTTCAAACCGCCACTAGGAAACAGACTGAGAAACCAGAGTAAAAGTTTCTCCTGCAACAGGTTCCATTTGTACTAGATGAACGAACGTCTCTCCACTTGCTCAGTTTTGAGAGATAAGTTTGTGTGAAAGCCGTCCTTCACCTAGCTTGTTGGGAACTCAAAGCTTCTTTTAAGATGCAAAATTCACTCCATACATATATATGGTGAGGTACTAGCTCCAACTCAGATTTACAGTGAAAACAGCAGGATATTCAAAACGGCACTAGGAAACAGACTGAGAAAACAGAGTAAAAGATTCTCCTGCAAACAGTTCCTTTTCTGCTAGATGAACGAACGTCTCTCAACTTGCTCAGTTGTGAGAGATAATTGTGTGTGAAAGCCGTCCTTCAATTAGCTTGTTGGGAACACATAGTTTCTTTTCAGTTGCAAACTCCACTCCATACATATATAAGGGGAGGTACTAGCTCCAACTCGGTTTTACAGTGATAACTGCAGGAACTTCAAACAGGCACTAGGAAACAGACTGAAAAACCAGAGTAAAAGTTACTCCTGCAACCCGTTCCCTTTGTGCTAGATGAATGAATGTCTATCCACATGCTCAGTTGTGATAGATAAGTGTGTGTGAAAACCGTCCTTCAACTAGCTTGTAGGGAACCAAAGTTTCTTTTCAGTTGCTAACTCCACTCCATACATCTATATGCGGATGTACTAGCTCCAACATTTTTACATTGAAATGTGCAGGAAATTCAAACCGGCACCATGAAACAGACTGAGAAACCAGAGTAAAATTTACACCTGCATCCCGTTCCCTTTGTGCTAGATGAACGAATATCTCTCCACATGCTCATTTGTGAGAGAAAAATGTGTGTGAAAGCCGTCCTTCACATAGCTTGTTGGGAACAGAAAGTTTCTTTTCAGTTGCAAACTCCACTCCATACATATATATGGGGAGGTACTAGCACAAACTCTGTTTTACAGTGAAAACTGCCGGAACTTCCAAGCGGCCCTAGGAAACAGACTGAGAAACCAGAAGAATAGTTTCTACTGCATCCAGTTCCCTTTGTGTTAGATGAACGAACGTCTCTCCACGTGCTAAATTATGTGAGATAACTGTGTGTGAAAGCCGTCCTTCACTTAGCTTGTTGGAAAAGCAAAGTTACTTTTCAGTTCCAAACTCCACTCCATACATATATATGTGGACGTACTTGCTCCAACTCGGTTTACAGAGAAATCTGCAGGAACTTCACACCGGCACTAGGAAACAGACCGAGAAACCATAGTAAAAGTTTCTCCTGCAACCCGTTCCATTTGTGCTAGTTGAACGAACGTCTCTCCATATGCTCATATTTGAGAGATAAGTGTGTGTGAAAGCCGTTCTTCACCTAACTTGTTGGGAACACAAATTTTCTTTTCAGTTGCAAACTCCACTCAATATATATATATGGGGTGGTACAAGCTCCAACTCGGTTTTAAAGTGAAAACTGCTGGAACTTCAAACCGGCACTAGGAAACAGACTGAGAAACCGGAGGAAAATTTCTCCTGCAACCGTTTCCTTTTGGGCTAGATGAACGAACATCTCTCCACATGCTCAGTTGCGAGAGATAAGTGTGTGTGAAAGCCGTCCTTAACCTAGCTTGTTGGGAACACAAAGTTTCTTTTCTGTTGCAAACTACACTCTATACATCTATATGGGGAGATACTAGCTCCAAAACTGTTTTACAGTGATAACTGCAGGAACTTGAAACCGCCACTAGGAAAGAGACTGAGAAACCAGAGAAAAAGTTTCTCCTGCAACCCGTTCCCTTTGTGATAGATGAACGAACGTCTCTCCACATGCTCAGTTGTGAGAGATAATGGTGTGTGAAAGCCGCTCTTCACAAAATTGTTGGGAACACAAAGATACTTTTCAGGTGCAAACTCCATTCCATACATATATATGGTGAGGTAATAGCTCCTACTCGTTTTTCAGTGAAAATGCAGGAACTTCAATCCGCCACTAGGAAACAGACTGAGAAACCAGAGTAAAATTTCACCTGCAACCCGTTCCTTTTGTGCTAGGTGAACGAACATCTCTCCACATGCTCAGTTGCGAGAGATAAGTGTGTGTGAAAGCCGTCCTTAACCTAGCTTGTTGGGAACACAAATTTTCTTTTCAGTTGAAAAACTCCACTGAATATTTATATATGGGTTGGTACTAGTTCCAAATCGGTTTTACAGTGAAAACGGCAGGAACATCTAACCGGCATTGTGAAACAGGCTGAGAACCATAGTAAAAGTTTCTCCTGCAACCCGTTCCATTTGTGTAATATGAGCGAATGTCTCTCCACATGCTCATATTTGAGAGATATGTGTGTGTGAAAGCCGTCCACCTAGCTTGTAGGGAACACAGTTTCTTTTCAGTTGAAAACTACACTGAATTCATATATATAGGGAGGTACTAGCTCCAACTCGGTTTTACAGTGAAAACTGCAGGAACTTCAAACCGGCACTAGGAAACAGACTGAGAAGCCAGAGGAAAAGTTACACCTGCAACTCGTTCTTTGTGCTAGATGAACGAACGTCTCTCCAATGCTCAGTCCTGAGATATATGTGTGTGTGAAAGCCGTCCTTCACCTAGCTTTTTGGGAACACAAAGTTACTTTTCAGTTACAAACACCACTCCATACTCATATATGGTGAAGTACTAGCACCAACCAGGTTTTATAGTGAAAACTGCAGGAACTTCAAATGGCCACTAGGAAACAGACTGAGTAACCAGAGAAAAATTTTCCACTGCAACCCGTTCCATTTGTCCTAGATGAACAAACGTCTCTCAACTTGCTCAGTTCTGAGAGATAAGTGTGTGTGAAAGCCTTCCTTCACCTAGCTTGTTGGGAACACAAAGTTGTTTTCATTTCCAAACTCCACTGATACATATATTTGGGTAGGTAGTAGCTCCGACACGGTTTTAGAGTGAAAACTGCAGGAACTTCAAACCGGCACTAGCAAACAGACTGAGATACAAGAGTAAAAGGTTTTCCTGCAACCCGTTCCATTTGTGCTAGATGAACGAACGTCTCTCTACATGCTCAGTTGTGAGAGACAGTGTGTGTGAAAGACGACATTCACGTAGCTTTTAGGGAACACAAAGATTCTTATCAGATGCAAACTCCACTCCATACATATATATGTGCACATACAAGCTCCAACCAAGATTTACAATGAAAACTGCAGGAACTTCAAACCGCCACTAGGAAACAGACTGAGAAACCAGAGTAAAAGTTTCTCCTGCAACAGGTTCCATTTGTACTAGATGAACGAACGTTTCTCCACTTGCTCAGTTTTGAGAGATAAGTTTGTGTGAAAGCCGTCCTTCACCTAGCTTGTTGGGAACTCAAAGCTTCTTTTAAGATGCAAAATTCACTCCATACATATATATGGTGAGGTACTAGCTCCAATTCAGATTTACAGTGAAAACAGCAGGATATTCAAAACGGCACTAGGGAACAGACTGAGAAAACAGAGTAAAAGATTCTCCGGCAAACAGTTCCTTTTCTGCTAGATGAACGAACGTCTCTCAACTTGCTCAGTTGTGAGAGATAATTGTGTGTGAAAGCCGTCCTTCAATTAGCTTGTTGGGAACACATAGTTTCTTTTCAGTTGCAAACTCCATCCATACATATATAAGGGGAGGTACTAGCTCCAACTCGGTTTTACAGTGATAACTGCAGGAACTTCAAACAGGCACTAGGAAACAGACTGAAAAACCAGAGTAAAAGTTACTCCTGCAACCCGTTCCCTTTGTGCTAGATGAATGAATGTCTATCCACATGCTCAGTTGTGATAGATAAGTGTGTGTGAAAACCGTCCTTCAACTAGCTTGTAGGGAACCAAAGTTTCTTTTCAGTTGCTAACTCCACTCCATACATCTATATGTGGATGTACTAGCTCCAACATTTTTACAATGAAATGTGCAGGAAATTCAAACCTGCACCATGAAACAGACTGAGAAACCAGAGTAAAATTTACACCTGCATCCCGTTCCCTTTGTGCTAGATGAACGAATATCTCTCCACATGCTCATTTGTGAGAGAAAAATGTGTGTGAAAGCCGTCCTTCACATAGCTTGTTGGGAACAGAAAGTTTCTTTTCAGTTGCAAACTCCACTCCATACATATATATGGGGAGGTACTAGCACAAACTCTGTTTTACAGTGAAAACTGCAGGAACTTCCAAGCGGCACAAGGAAACAGACTGAGAAACCAGAAGAATAGTTTCTACTGCATCCAGTTCCCTTTGTGCTAGATGAACGAACGTCTCTCCACGTGCTAAATTATGAGAGATAACTGTGTGTGAAGGCCGTCTTTCAATTAGCTTGTTGGAAAAATCAAAGTTACTTTTCAGTTGCAAACTCCACTCCATACTTATATACGTGGACGTACTTGCTCCAACTCGGTTTACAGAGAAATCTGCAGGAACTTCACACCGGCACTAGGAAACAGACCGAGAAACCATAGTAAAAGTTTCTCCTGCAACCCGTTCCATTTGTGCTAGTTGAACGAACGTCTCTCCAAATGCTCATATTTGAGAGATAAGTGTGTGTGAAAGCCGTTCTTCACCTAACTTGTTGGGAACACAACGGTTCTTTTCAGTTGCAAACTCCACTCAATATATATATATGGGGTGGTACAAGCTCCAACTCGGTTTTAAAATGAAAACTGCTGGAACTTCAAACCGGCACTAGGAAACAGACTGAGAAACCGGAGGAAAAGTTTCTCCTGCAACCGTTTCTTTTTGGGCTAGATGAACGAACATCTCTCCACATGCTCAGTTGCGAGAGATAAGTGTGTGTGAAAGCCGTCCTTAACCTAGCTTGTTGGGAACACAAAGTTTCTTTTCTGTTGCAAACTACACTCTATACATCTATATGGGGAGATACTAGCTCCAAAACTGTTTTACAGTGATAACTGCAGGAACTTGAAACCGCCACTAGGAAAGAGACTGAGAAACCAGAGAAAAAGTTTCTCCTGCAACCCGTTCCCTTTGTGCTAGATGAACGAACGTCTCTCCACATGCTCAGTTGTGAGAGATAATGGTGTGTGAAAGCCGCCCTTCACAAAGCCTGTTGGGAACACAAAGATACTTTTCAGTTGCAAACTCCACTCCATACATATATATGGTGAGGTAAAAGCTCCTACTCGTTTTTCAGTGAAAATGCAGGAACTTCAATCCGCCACTAGGAAACAGACTGAGAAACCAGAGTAAAATTTCACCTGCAACCCGTTCCTTTTGTGCTAGATGAACGAACATCTCTCCACATGCTCAGTTGCGAGAGATAAGTGTGTGTGAAAGCCGTCCTTAACCTAGCTGGTTGGGAACACATAGTTTCTTTTCTGTTGCAAACTACACTCTATATATCTATATGGGGAGATACTAGCTCCAAAACTGTTTTACAGTGATAACTGCAGGAACTTGAAACCGCCACTAGGAAAGAGACTGAGAAACCAGAGAAAAAGTTTCTCCTGCAACCCGTTCCCTTTTTGCTAGATGAACGAACGTCTCTCCACATGCTCAGTTGTGAGAGATAATGGTGTGTGAAAGCCGCCCTTCACAAAGCTTGTTGGGAACACAAAGATACTTTTCAGTTGCAAACTCCACTCCATATATATATATGGTGAGGTAATAGCTCCTACTCGTTTTTCAGTGAAAATGCAGGAACTTCAATCCGCCACTAGGAAACAGACTGAGAAACCAGAGTAAAATTTCACCTGCAACCCGTTCCTTTTGTGCTAGATGAACGAACATCTCTCCACATGCTCAGTTGCGAGAGATAAGTGTGTGTGAAAGCCGTCCTTAACCTAGCTTGTTGGGAACACAAATTTTCTTTTCAGTTGCAAACTCCACTGAATATTTATATATGGGTTGGTACTAGTTCCAAATCGGTTTTACAGTGAAAACGGCAGGAACATCTAACTGGCATTGTGAAACAGGCTGAGAACCATAATAAAAGTTTCTCCTGCAACCCGTTCCATTTGTGTAAGATGAGCGAACGTCTCTCCACATGCTCATATTTGAGAGATATGTGTGTGTGAAAGCCGTCCACCTAGCTTGTAGGGAACACAGTTTCTTTTCAGTTGAAAACTACACTGAATTCATATATATAGGGAGGTACTAGCTCCAACTCGGTTTTACAGTGAAAACTGCAGGAACTTCAAACCGGCACTAGGAAACAGACTGAGAAACCAGAGGAAAAGTTACACCTGCAACTCGTTCCTTTGTGCTAGATGAACGAACGTCTCTCCAATGCTCAGTTCTGAGAGATATGTGTGTGTGAAAGCCGTCCTTCACCTAGCTTTTTGGGAACACAAAGTTACTTTTCAGTTACAAACACCACTCCATACTCATATATGGTGAAGTACTAGCACCAACCAGGTTTTATAGTGAAAACTGCAGGAACTTCAAATGGCCACTAGGAAACAGACTGAGTAACCAGAGAAAAATTTTCCACTGCAACCCGTTCCATTTGTCCTAGATGAACGAACGTCTCTCAACTTGCTCAGTTCTGAGAGATAAGTGTGTGTGAAAGCCTTCCTTCACCTAGCTTGTTGGGAACACAAAGTTGCTTTTCATTTCCAAACTCCACTGATACATATATTTGGGTAGGTAGTAGCTCCGACACGGTTTTAGAGTGAAAACTGCAGGAACTTCAAACCGGCACTAGCAAACAGACTGAGATACAAGAGTAAAAGGTTTTCCTGCAACCCGTTCCATTTGTGCTAGATGAACGAACGTCTCTCTACATGCTCAGTTGTGAGAGACAGTGTGTGTGAAAGCTGACATTCACGTAGCTTTTTTGGAACACAAAGTTTCTTTCAGTTGTAAAACCCACTACATACATATATATGGCTATGTACAAGCTCCAACTCGGTTTTAGAGTGAAAAATGCATGAAATTGAAAACGGCACAGGAAACAGACTGAGAAACCAGAGAAAAGATTCTCCTGCACCTCGTTCCCTTTGTGCTAGATTAAAGAAAGTCCCTCCACATGCTCAGTTCTGAGAGATAAGTGTGTGTGAAAGCCGTCTTTCATCTAACTTGTTGGGAACACAAAGTTCCTTTTCAGTTGCAAACTACACTCTATACCTCTATATGGGGAGGTACTAGCTCCAAAACTGTTTTACAGTGAAAACTGCAGGATCTTCAAACCGGCACTAGGAAACAGACTGAGAAATCAGATTAAATGTTCTCCTGCAAACCATTACTTTGTGATAGATGAACGAACGTCTCTCCATATGCTCAGTTGTTAGAGATATGTGTGTGTAAAGCCGTCCTTCAACTAGCTTGTTGGGAACACATAGTTTCTTTTCAGTTGAAATCTCCACTCCATACATATATATGGGGAGGTACTAGCTCCAACTCGGTTTTACAGTGAAAAAAGCAGGAACTTCATACCGGCACTAGGAAACAGACTGAGAAACCATAGTAAAAGTTTCTCCTGCAACCAGTTCCCTTTGTGTTACATGAGCGAACGTCTTTCCACTTGCTCATATTTGAGAGATATATGTGAGTGAAAGCCGTTCTTCACCTAGGTTGTTGGGAACACAACGGTTCTTTTCAGTTGCAAACTCCACTCCATACATATATTGGGGAGGTATTAGCTCCAACCAGGTTTTACAGTGATAAATGCAGGAACTTCAAACAGGCACTAGGAAACAGACTGAAAAACCAAAGTATAAGTTAATCCTGCAACCGGTTCCCTTTGTGCTAGAGGAACGAACGTCTCTCCACATGCTAAGTTGTGAGAGATAAGGGTGTGAAAGTCGTCCTTCAAATAGCTTGTTGGGAACACAAAGTTTCTTTAGAGTTGCAAACTCCACTCCATACATATATATGGGGAGCTACAAGCTCCACTCGGTTTTCCAGTGAAAACAGCAGGAATTTCAGAACGGCACTAGGAAACAGACTGAGAAACCAGAGTAAAAGTTTCTCCTGCAACTCGTTCCCTTTGTGCTAGATGAACGAACGTCTCTCCACATGCTCAGTTGTGAGAGAAAATGGTGTGTGAAAGCCGCCCTTCACAAAGCTTGTTGGGAACACAAAGATACTTTTCAGTTGCAAACTCCACTCCATACATATATATGGTGAGGTAATAGCTCCTACTCGTTTTTCAGTGAAAATGCAGGAACTTCAATCCGACACTAGGAAACAGACTGAGAAACCAGAGTAAAAATTTCACCTGCAACCCGATCCTTTTGTGCTAGATGAACGAACATGTTTCCACATGCTCAGTTGCGAGAGATAAGTGTGTGTGAAAGCCGTCCTTAACCTAGCTTGTTGGGAACACAAATTTTCTTTTCAGTTGAAAACTCCACTGAATATATATATATGGGTTGGTACTAGTTCCAAATCCGTTTTACAGTGAAAACGGCAGGAACATCTAACCGGCATTGTGAAACAGGCTGAGAACCATAGTAAAAGTTTCTCCTGCAACCCGTTCCATTTGTGTAATATGAGCGAATGTCTCTCCACATGCTCATATTTGAGAGATATGTGTGTGTGAAAGCCGTCCACCTAGCTTGTTGGGAACACAAAGTTGCTTTTCAGTTGCAAACAACACTGAATACATATATAAGTGGAGGTACGAGCACCAACTCGGTTTTACTGTGAAAACTGCAGGAACTTCATTCCGGCACTACTAAGCAGACTGAGAAGCCAGAGTAAAAGTTTCTCTTGCAACCCGTTCCTTTTGTGTTAGATGAACGAACATCTCTCCACATGCTCAGTTCTGAGAGATAAGTGTGTGTGAAAGCCGTCCTTCACCTAGCTTGTTGGGAAAACTAAGTTTCTTTTCAGTTGCAATCTCCACTCCATACATATATATGGGGAGGTACTAGTCCCAACATGTTTTTACAGTGAAAACAGCAGGAACTTCTAACCTCCACTTGGAAAGAGACTGAGAAACCAGATTAAAAGTTTCTCATGCAACCCGTTCCATTTGTCCTAGATGAAAGAAATTCTCTCAAATTGCTCAGTTGTGAGAGATAAGTGTGTATGAAAGCCGCACTTCAATTAGCTTGTTGGGAACACAAAGTTTCTTTTCAGTTGCAAACTCCACTCCATACATATATATGGTGAGGTACTAGCCTCAACACGGTTTTACAGTGAAAACTGCAGGAACTTCATACCGGAACTAGGACAGACTGAGAAACCAGAGAAAAGATTCTCCTGCATAGCATTCCCTTTGTGCAAGATGAAAGAAATTCTCTCCACATGCTAAGATCTGAAATATAAGTGGGTGTGGAAGCCGTCCTTCACCTAGCTTGTTGGGAACACAATGATTCTTATCAGATGCAAACTCAACTCCATACGTTTATATGGGGAGGCACTAGCTCCAACTCGCTTTTACAGTGAAAACTGCAGGAACATCAAACCGCACTTGGAAACAGACTGAGAATCAGAGTAAAATTTTCTCCTGCAACCAGTTACCTTTGTGCTAGATGAACGAATGTCTCTCCACATGCTAAGTTGTGAGGGATAAATGTGTGTGAAAGCCTTCTTCACCTATCTTGTTCGGAACACAAAGTTTCTTTTCAGTTGCAAACTACACTCCATACATATATATGGGGAGGTACTATCTCCAACTCTGTTTTTCAGTGAAAACTGCTGGAACTTCAAACCGGCACTAGGAAACAGACTGAGAAAACAGAGTAAATTTTCTCCTGCAACCCGTTCCCTTTTTGCTAGATGAACGAACGTCTCTACACATGCTCAATTGTGAGAGATAAGTGTATGAAAGCTGTCCTTCACTTAGCTTGACGGGAACAAAAAGTTAATTTTCAGTTGGAAACTCCACTCCATACGTATATATGGTGAGGTACTAGCCCCAACCAGGTTTTACAGGGAAAACTGCTGGAATTACAAACCGCCACTAGGAAGCAAACTGAGAAACCAGAGAAAAGTTTTTCCTGCAAACCTTTCCTTTTGGGCTAGATGAACGAACATCTCTCCACATGCTCATTTCTGAGAGATAAGTGTGTGTGAAAGGGTTCCTTCACCTAGCTTGTAGGGAACACAGTTTCTTTTCAGTTGAAAACTACACTGAATTCATATATATAGGGAGGTACTAGCTCCAACTCTGTTTTACATTGAAAACTGCAGGAACTTCAAACCGGCACTAGGAAACAGACTGAGAAACCAGAGGAAAATTTACACCTGCAACTCGTTCCCTTTGTGCTAGATGAACGAACGTCTCTCCAATGCTCAGTTCTGAGAGATATGTGTGTGTGAAAGCCGTCCTTCACATAGATTTTTGGGAACACAAATTTACTTTTCAGTTACAAACACCAATTCATAGATATATATGGTGAAGTACTAGCTCCAACCAGGTTTTACAGTGAAAACTGCAGGAACTTCAAACGGCCACTAGGAAACAGACTGAGAAACCAGAGAAAAATTTTCCCCTGCAACCCGTTCCATTTGTCCTAGATGAACGAACTTCTCTCAACTTGCTCAGTTCTGAGAGATAAGTGTGTGTGAAAGCCGTCCTTCACCTAGTTTGTTGGGAACACAAAGTTTCTATTCAGATGCAAACTCCACTCCATACATATATAAGGGTAGGTACTAGCTCCAACTCTGTTTTACAGTGAAAACTGCAGGAAAATCCAAGCGGCACTAGGAAACAGACTGAGAATCCAGAATAATAGTTTCTACTGCATTCCCTTCCCTTTGTGCTAGAAGAACGAACGTCTCTACACGTGCTAATTGGTGAGAGATCATTGTGTGTGAAAGCCGTCCTTCACTTAGCTTGGTGGAAACACAAAGTTACTTTTCAGTTGCAAACTCCACTCCATACATATATATGGGGTGATATAAGCACCAACTCGGTTTTAAAATGAAAACTGCTGGAACTTCAAACCGGCTCTAGGAAACAGACTGAGAAACCGGAGGAAAAGTTTCTGCTGCAACGCTTTCCTTTTGGGATAGATGAATGACAGTTTATCCACATGCTCATTTGTGAGTGATAATTGTGTGTGAAAGCCGTCCTTCACTTAGCTTGTTGGGAACACAAAGTTTCTTTCAGTTGTAAAATCCACTACATACATATATATGGCTAGGTACTAGCTCCAAATCGGTTTTACAGTGAAAACTGCAGGAAATTGAAAACAGCACTAGGAAACAGACTGAGAAACCAGAGAAAAGATTCTCCTGCATCTCGTTCCCTTTGTGCTAGATTAAAGGAAGTCTCTCCTCATGCTCAGTTCTGAGAGATAAGTGTGTGTGAAAGCCGTCTTTCACCTAACTTGTTGGGAACACAAAGTTTCTTTTCAGTTGCAAACTACACTCTATACATCTATATGGGGAGGTACTAGCTCCAAAACTGTTTTACAGTGAAAACTGCAGGAACTTCAAACCGGCACTAGGAAACAGACTGAGAAATCAGATTAAATGTTCTCCTGAAAACCATTACTTTGTGATAGATGAACGAACGTCTCTCCACATGCTCAGTTGTGAGAGATATGTGTGTGTAAAGCCGTCCTTCAACTAGCTTGTTGAGAACAAAAAGTTACTTTTCAGTTGTAAACCCCACTCCATACATATATATGGGGAGGTACTAGCTCCAACTCAGTTTTACAGTGAAAAAAGCAGGAACTTCATACCGGCACTAGGAAACAGACAGAGAAACCATAGTAAAAATTTCTCCTTCAACCAGTTCCGTTTGTGTTACATGAGCGAACGTCTTTACACTTGCTCATATTTGAGAGATATATGTGTGTGGAAGCCGTCCTTCTCCTAGGTTGTTGGGAACACAAAGTTACTTTTCAGTTACAAACACCACTCCATACTCATATATGGTGAAGTACTAGCACCAACCAGGTTTTATAGTGAAAACTGCAGGAACTTCAAATGGCCAGTAGGAAACAGACTGAGTAACCAGAGAAAAATTTTCCACTGCAACCCCTTCCATTTGTCCTAGATGAACGAACGTCTCTCAACTTGCTCAGTTCTGAGAGATAAGTGTGTGTGAAAGCCGTCCTTCACCTTGATTGTTGGGAACACAAAGTTTCTTTTCAGATGCAAACTCCACTCCATACATATATATGGCGAGGTACTAGCCACTACACGGTTTTACAATGAAAACTGCAGGAACATCATACCGGAACTAGGACAGACTGAGAAACTAGAGAAAAGATTCTCCTGCATAGCATTCCCTTTGTGCAAGATGAAAGAAAGTCTCTCCACATGCTAAGATCTGAAAGATAAGTGGGTGTGGAAGCCGTCCTTCAACTAGCTTGTTGGGAACACAATGATTCTTATCAGATGCAAATTCAACTCCATACATTTATATGGAGAGGCACTAGCTCCAACTCGCTTTTACTGTGAAAACTGCAGGAACATCAAACCGCACTTGGAAACAGACTGAGAAATCAGAGTACAATTTTCTCCTGCAACCAGTTACCTTTGTGCTAGATGAACGAATGTCTCTCCACATGCTAATTTGTGAGTGATAAATATGTGTGAAAGCCTTCTTCAACTATCATGTTGGGAACACAAAATTTCTTTTCAGTTGCAAACTCCACTCCATACATATATTGGGGAGGTATTAGCTCCAACCAGGTTTTAAAGTGATAAATACAGGAACTTCAAACAGGCACTAGGAAACAGACTGAAAAACCACAGTAAAAGTTAGTCCTGCAACCCGTTCCCTTTGTGCTAGAGGAACGAACGTCTCTCCACATGCTCAGTTTTGAGAGATAAGGGTGTGAAAGTCATTCTTCAAATAGCTTGTTGGGAACACAAAGTTTCTTTAGAGTTGCAAATTCCACTCCATACATATATATGGGGAGCTACAAGCTCCACTCGGTTTTTCAGTGAAAACAGCAGGAATTTCAGAACGGCACTAGGAAACAGACTGAGAAACCAGAGTAAAGTTTCTCCTGCAACTCGTTCCCTTTGTGCTAGATGAACGAACGTCTCTCCACATGCTCAGTTGTGAGAGATAATGGTGTGTGAAAGCCGCCCTTCACAAAGCTTGTTGGGAACACAAAGATAATTTTCAGTTGCAAACTTCACTCCATACATATATATGGTGAGGTAATAGCTCCTACTCGTTTTTCAGTGAAAATGCAGAAACTTCAATCCGACACTAGGAAACAGACTGAGAAACCAGAGTAAAAGTTTCACCTGCAACCTGTTCCTTTTGTGCTAGATGAACGAACATGTTTCCACATGCTCAGTTGCGAGAGATAAGTGTGTGTGAAAGCCGTCCTTAACCTAGCTTGTTGGGAACACAAATTTTCTTTTCATTTGCAGACTCCGCCTAATATTTATATATGGGTTGGTACTAGTTCCAAATCGGTTTTTCAGTGAAAACTGCAGGAACTTCTAACAGGCACTATGAAACAGGCTGAGAACCATAGTAAAAGTTTCCCTGCAACCCGTTCCATTTGTGTTAGATGAGCGAACGTCTCTCCACATGCTCATATTTGAGAGATATGTGTGTGTGAAAGACGTCCACCTAGCTTGTTGGGAACACAAAGTTGCTTTTCAGTTGCAAACACCATTGAATACATATATATTGAGAGGTACGAGCTCCAAATCGGTTTTACTGTGAAAACTGCAGGAACTTCAAACCGGCACTTGGAAAGAGACTGAGAAACCAGATTAAAAGTTTCTCCTGCAACCCGTTCCCTTTGTCCTAGATGAACGAATGTCTCTCAACTTGCTCAGTTGTGAGAGATATGTGTCTATGAAAGCCGTATTTCCCTTAGCTTGTTGGGAACACAAAATTTCTTTTCAGTTGCAAACTCCACTCCATACATATATATGGCGAGGTACTAGCCTCAACACGGTTTTACAGTGAAAACTGCAGGAACTTCATACCGGAACTAGGACAGACTGAGAAACCAGAGAAAAGATTCCCCTGCATAGCGTTCCATTTGTGTAAGATGAAAGAAAGTCTCTCCACATGCTAAGATCTGAAAGATAAGTGGGTGTGGAAGCCGTCCTTCACCTAGCTTGTTGGGAACACAATGATTCTTATCAGATGCAAACTCAACTCCATACAATTATATGGGGAGGCACTAGCTCCAACTCGCTTTTACAGTGAAAACTGCAGGAACATCAAAACGCACTTGGAAACAGACTGAGAAATCAGGGTAAATATTTTCCTGCAACCAGTTACCTTTGTGCTAGATGAACGAATGTCTCTCCACATGCTAAGTTGTGAGGGATAAATGTGTGTGAAAGCCTTCTTCACCTATCTTGTTGGGAATACAACGTTTCTTTTCAGTTGCAAACTACACTCCATACATATATATGGGGAGGTACTATCTCCAACTCTGTTTTTCAGTGAAAACTGCTGGAACTTCAAACCGGCACTAGGAAACAGACTGAGAAAACAGAGTAAATTTTCTCCTGCAACCCGTTCCCTTTTTGCTAGATGAACGAACGTCTCTACACATGCTCAGTTGTGAGAGATAAGTGTGTGAAAGCTGTACTTCACTTAGCTTGAAGGGAACCCAAAGTTAATTTTCAGTTGGAAACTCCACTCCATACGTATATATGGTGAGGTACTAGCTCCAAACAGGTTTTACAGGGAAAACTGCTGGAATTACAAACCGCCACTTGGAAACAAACTGAGAATCCAGAGTAAAAGTTTTTCCTGCAAACCGTTCCTTTTGGGCTAGATGAACGAACGTCTCTCCACATGCTCATTTCTGAGAGATAAGTGTGTGTGAAAGGGTTCCTTCACCTAGCTTGTAGGGAACACAGTTTCTTTTCAGTTGAAAACTACACTGAAATCATATATATAGGGAGGTACTAGCTCCAACTCGGTTTTACAGTGAAAACTGCAGGAACTTCAAGCCGGCACTAGGAAACAGACTGAGAAACCAGAGGAAAAGTTACACCTGCAACTCGTTCCTTTGTGCTAGATGAACGAACGTCTCTCCAATGCTCAGTTCTGAGAGATATGTGTGTGTGAAAGCCGTCCTTCACCTATCTTTTTGGGAACACAAAGTTACTTTTCAGTTAAAAACACCACTCCATACTCATATATGGTGAAGTACTAGCACCAACCAGGTTTTATAGTGAAAACTGCAGGAACTTCAAATGGCCACTAGGAAACAGACTGAGTAACCAGAGAAAAATTTTCCACTGCAACCCGTTCCATTTGTCCTAGATGAACGAACGTCTCTCAACTTGCTCATTTCTGAGAGATATGTGTGTGTGAAAGCCGTCCTTCACCTAGATTGTTGGGAACACAAAGTTTCTTTTCAGATGCAAACTCCACTCCATACATATATATTGGTAGATAATAGCTCCAACTCGGTTTTACAGTGATAACTGCAGGAACTTCAAACAGGCACTAGGAAACAGACTGAAAAACCAGAGTAAAAGTTACTCCTGCAACCCGTTCCATTTGTGCTAGAGGAACGAACGTCTCTCCACATGCTCAGCTGTGATAGATAGGGGTGTGAAAGTCGTCCTTCAAATAGCTTGTTGGGAACACAAAGTTTCTTTAGAGTTGCAAACACCACTCCATACATATATATGGGGAGCTACAAGCTCCACTCGGTTTTTCAGTGAAAACAGCAGGAACTTCAAAACGGCACTAGGAAACAGACTGAGAAACCAGAGTAAAAGTTTCTCCTGCATCCCGTTCCTTTTGTGCTAGATGAACGAACGTCTCTCCACATGCACAGTTGTGAGAGATAATGGTGTGTGAAAGCTGCCTTTCACAAAGCTTGTTGGGAACACAAAGATACATTTCAGTTGCATACTCCACTCCATACATATATATGGTGAGGTAATAGATCCTACTCCTTTTTCAGTGAAAATGCAGGGACTTCAATCCGCCACTAGGAAACAGACTGAGAAACCAGAGTAAAAGTTTCACCTGCAACCCGTTCCATTTGTGCTAGATGAACGAACATGTTTCCACATGCTCAGTTGCGAGAGATAAGTGTGTGTGAAAGCCGTCCTTAACCTAGCTTGTTGGGAACACAAATTTTCTTTTCAGTTGCAAACTCCTCTGAATATTTATACATGGGTTGGTACTAGTTCCAAATCGGTGTTTCAGTGAAAACTGCAGGAACTTCTAAACGGCACTATGAAACAGGCTGAGAACCATAGTAAAAGTTTCTCCTGCAACCCGTTCCATTTGTGTTAGATGAGCGAACGTCTCTCCACATGCTCAGTTTTGAGAGATAAGGGTGTGAAAGTCATTCTTCAAATAGCTTGTTGGGAACACAAAATTTCTTTAGAGTTGCAAATTCCACTCCATTCATATAAATGGGGAGCTACAAGCTCCACTCGGTTTTTCAGTGAAAACAGCAGGAATTTCAGAACGGCACTAGGAAACAGACTGAGAAACCAGAGTAAAGTTTCTCCTGCAACTCGTTCCCTTTGTGCTAGATGAACGAACGTCTCTCCACATGCTCAGTTGTGAGAGATAATGGTGTGTGAAAGCCGCCCTTCACAAAGCTTGTTGGGAACACAAAGATAATTTTCAGTTGCAAACTCCACTCCATACATATATATGGTGAGGTAATAGCTCCTACTCGTTTTTCAGTGAAAATGCAGAAACTTCAATCCGACACTAGGAAACAGACTGAGAAACCAGAGTAAAAGTTTCACCTGCAACCTGTTCCTTTTGTGCTAGATGAACGAACATGTTTCCACATGCTCAGTTGCGAGAGATAAGTGTGTGTGAAAGCCGTCCTTAACCTAGCTTGTTGGGAACACAAATTTTCTTTTCATTTGCAGACTCTGCTGAATATTTATATATGGGTTGGTACTAGTTCCAAATCGGTTTTTCAGTGAAAACTGCAGGAACTTCTAACCGGCACTATGAAACAGGCTGAGAACCATAGTAAAAGTTTCTCCTGCAACCCGTTCCATTTGTGTTAGATGAGCGAACGTCTCTCCACATGCTCATATTTGAGAGATATGTGTGTGTGAAAGACGTCCACCTAGCTTGTTGGGAACACAAAGTTGCTTTTCAGTTGCAAACACCATTGAATACATATATATTGGGAGGTACGAGCTCCAAATCGGTTTTACTGTGAAAACTGCAGGAACATCAAACCGCACTTGGAAACAGACTGAGAATCAGAGTAAAATTTTCTCCTGCAACCAGTTACCTTTGTGCTAGATGAACGAATGTCTCTCCACATGCTAAGTTGTGAGTGATAACTGTGTGTGAAAGCCTTCTTCACCTATCTTGTTGGGAACACAAGTTTCTTTTCAGTTGCAAACTACACTCCATACATATATATGCGGAGGTACTATCTCCAACTCTGTTTTACAGTGAAAACTGCTGGAACTTCAAACCGGCACTAGGAAACAGACTGAGAAAACAGAGTAAATTTTCTCCTGCAACCCGTTCCCTTTTTGCTAGATGAACGAACGTCTCTACACATGCTCAATTGTGAGAGATAAGTGTGTGAAAGCTGTCCTTCACTTAGCTTGACGGGAACAAAAATTTAATTTTCAGTAGGAAACTCCACTCCATACGTATATATGGTGAGGTACTAGCCCCAACCAGGTTTTACAGGGAAAACTGCTGGAATTACAAACCGCCACTAGGAAGCAAACTGAGAAACCAGAGAAAAGTTTTTCCTGCAAACCTTTCCTTTTGGGCTAGATGAACGAACATCTCTCCACATGCTCATTTCTGAGAGATAAGTGTGTGTGAAAGGGTTCCTTCACCTAGCTTGTAGGGAACACAGTTTCTTTTCAGTTGAAAACTACACTGAATTCATATATATAGGGAGGTACTAGCTCCAACTCTGTTTTACATTGAAAACTGCAGGAACTTCAAACCGGCACTAGGAAACAGACTGAGAAACCAGAGGAAAAGTTACACCTGCAACTCGTTCCCTTTGTGCTAGATGAACGAACGTCTCTCCAATGCTCAGTTCTGAGAGATATGTGTGTGTGAAAGCCGTCCTTCACATAGATTTTTGGGAACACAAATTTACTTTTCAGTTACAAACACCAATTCATAGATATATATGGTGAAGTACTAGCTCCAACCAGGTTTTACAGTGAAAACTGCAGGAACTTCAAACGGCCACTAGGAAACAGACTGAGAAACCAGAGAAAAATTTTCCCCTGCAACCCGTTCCATTTGTCCTAGATGAACGAACTTCTCTCAACTTGCTCAGTTCTGAGAGATAAGTGTGTGTGAAAGCCGTCCTTCACCTAGTTTGTTGGGAACACAAAGTTTCTATTCAGATGCAAACTCCACTCCATACATATATAAGGGTAGGTACTAGCTCCAACTCTGTTTTACAGTGAAAACTGCAGGAAAATCCAAGCGGCACTAGGAAACAGACTGAGAAACCAGAATAATAGTTTCTACTGCATTCCCTTCCCTTTGTGCTAGAAGAACGAACGTCTCTACACGTGCTATTTGGTGAGAGATCATTGTGTGTGAAAGCCGTCCTTCACTTAGCTTGGTGGAAACACAAAGTTACTTTTCAGTTGCAAACTCCACTCCATACATATATATGGGGTGATATAAGCACCAACTCGGTTTTAAAATGAAAACTGCTGGAACTTCAAACGGGCTCTAGGAAACAGACTGAGAAACCGGAGGAAAAGTTTCTGCTGCAACGCTTTCCTTTTGGGATAGATGAATGACAGTTTATCCACATGCTCATTTGTGAGTGATAATTGTGTGTGAAAGCCGTCCTTCACTTAGCTTGTTGGGAACACAAAGTTTCTTTCAGTTGTAAAATCCACTACATACATATATATGGCTAGGTACTAGCTCCAAATCGGTTTTACAGTGAAAACTGCAGGAAATTGAAAACAGCACTAGGAAACAGACTGAGAAACCAGAGAAAAGATTCTCCTGCATCTCGTTCCCTTTGTGCTAGATTAAAGGAAGTCTCTCCTCATGCTCAGTTCTGAGAGATAAGTGTGTGTGAAAGCCGTCTTTCACCTAACTTGTTGGGAACACAAAGTTTCTTTTCAGTTGCAAACTACACTCTATACATCTATATGGGGAGGTACTAGCTCCAAAACTGTTTTACAGTGAAAACTGCAGGAACTTCAAACCGGCACTAGGAAACAGACTGAGAAATCAGATTAAATGTTCTCCTGAAAACCATTACTTTGTGATAGATGAACGAACGTCTCTCCACATGTTCAGATGTGAGAGATATGTGTGTGTAAAGCCGTCCTTCAACTAGCTTGTTGAGAACAAAAAGTTACTTTTCAGTTGTAAACCCCACTCCATACATATATATGGGGAGGTACTAGCTCCAACTCGGTTTTACAGTGAAAAAAGCAGGAACTTCATACCGGCACTAGGAAACAGACAGAGAAACCATAGTAAAAGTTTCTCCTTCAACCAGTTCCGTTTGTGTTACATGAGCGAACGTCTTTACACTTGCTCATATTTGAGAGATATATGTGTGTGGAAGCCGTCCTTCTCCTAGGTTGTTGGGAACACAAAGTTACTTTTCAGTTACAAACACCACTCCATACTCATATATGGTGAAGTACTAGCACCAACCAGGTTTTATAGTGAAAACTGCAGGAACTTCAAATGGCCAGTAGGAAACAGACTGAGTAACCAGAGAAAAATTTTCCACTGCAACCCGTTCCATTTGTCCTAGATGAACGAACGTCTCTCAACTTGCTCAGTTGTGAGAGACAAGTGTGTGTGAAAGCCGCACTTCACTTAGCTTGTTGGGAACACAAAGTTTCTTTTCAGTTGCAAACTCCAATCCATACATTTATATGGCGAGGTACTAGCCTCAACACGGTTTTACAATGAAAACTGCAGGAACTTCATACCGGAACTAGGACAGACTGAGAAACCAGAGAAAAGATTCTCCTGCATAGCATTCCCTTTGTGCAAGATGAAAGAAAGTCTCTCCACATGCTAAGATCTGAAAGATAATTGGGTGTGGAAGCCGTCCTTCACCTAGCTTGTTGGGAACACAATGATTCTTATCAGATGCAAATTCAACTCCATACATTTTTATGGAGAGGCACTAGCTCCAACTCGCTTTTACAGTGAAAACTGCAGGAACATCAAACCGCACTTGGAAACAGACTGAGAAATCAGAGTACAATTTTCTCCTGCAACCAGTTACCTTTGTGCTAGATGAACGAATGTCTCTCCACATGCTAATTTGTGAGTGATAAATATGTGTGAAAGCCTTCTTCAACTATCATGTTGGGAACACAAAGTTTCTTTTCAGTTGCAAACTCCACTCCATACATATATTGGGGAGGTATTAGCTCCAACCAGGTTTTACAGTGATAAATGCAGGAACTTCAAACAGGCACTAGGATACAGACTGAAAAACCACAGTAAAAGTTAGTCCTGCAACCCGTTCCCTTTGTGCTAGAGGAACGAACGTCTCTCCACATGCTCAGTTTTGAGAGATAAGGGTGTGAAAGTCATCCTTCAAATAGCTTGTTGGGAACAAAAAGTTTCTTTAGAGTTGCAAATTCGACTCCATAGATACATATGGGGAGCTACAAGCTCCACTCGGTTTTTCAGTGAAAACAGCAGGAATTTCAGAACGGCACTAGGAAACAGACTGAGAAATCAGAGTAAAAGTTTCTCCTGCAACTCGTTCCATTTGTGCTAGATGAACGAACGTCTCTCCACATGCTCAGTTGTGAGAGATAATGGTGTGTGAAAGCCGTCCTTCACAAAGCTTGTTGGGAACACAAAGATAATTTTCAGTTGCAAACTCCACTCCATACATATATATGGTGAGGTAATAGCTCCTATTCTTTTTTCAGTGAAAATGCAGGAACTTCAATCCGACACTAGGAAACAGACTGAGAAACCAGAGTAAAAGTTTCACCTGCAACCCGTTCCTTTTGTGCTAGATGAACGAACATGTTTCCACATGCTCAGTTGCGAGAGATAAGTGTGTGTGAAAGCCGTCCTTAACCTAGCTTGTTGGGAACAAAAATTTTCTTTTCATTTGCAGACTCTGCTGAATATTTATATATGGGTTGGTACTAGTTCCAAATCGGTTTTTCAGTGAAAACTGCAGGAACTTCTAACCGGCACTATGAAACAGGCTGAGAACCATAGTAAAAGTTTCTCCTGCAACCCGTTCCATTTGTGTTAGATGAGCGAACGTCTCTCCACATGCTCATATTTGAGAGATATGTGTGTGTGAAAGACGTCCACCTAGCTTGTTGGGAACACAAAGTTGCTTTTCAGTTGCAAACACCATTGAATACATATATATTGGGAGGTACGAGCTCCAAATCGGTTTTACTGTGAAAACTGCAGGAACTTCAAACCGGCACTTGGAAAGAGACTGAGAAACCAGATTAAAAGTTTCTCCTGCAACCCGTTCCCTTTGTCCTAGATGAACGAAAGTCTCTCAACTTGCTCAGTTGTGAGAGATAAGTGTCTATGAAAGCCGTATTTCACTTAGCTTGTTGGGAACACAAAATTTCTTTTCAGTTGCAAACCCCACTCCATACATATATATGGCGAGGTACTAGCCTCAACACGGTTTTACAGTGAAAACTGCAGGAACTTCATACCGGAACTAGGACAGACTGAGAAACCAGAGAAAAGATTCCCCTGCATAGCGTTCCATTTGTGTAAGATGAAAGAAAGTCTCTCCACATGCTAAGATCTGAAAGATAAGTGGGTGTGGAAGCCGTCCTTCACCTAGCTTGTTGGGAACACAATGATTCTTATCAGATGCAAACTCAACTCCATACAATTATATGGGGAGGCACTAGCTCCAACTCGCTTTTACAGTGAAAACTGCAGGAACATCAAACCGCACTTGGAAACAGACTGAGAAATCAGAGTAAATTTTTCTCCTGCAACCAGTTACCTTTGTGCTAGATGAACGAATGTCTCTCCACATGCTAAGTTGTGAGGGATAAATGTGTGTGAAAACCTTCTTCACCTATCTTGTTGGGAATACAACGTTTCTTTTCAGTTGCAAACTACACTCCATACATATATATGGGGAGGTACTATCTCCAACTCTGTTTTACAGTGAAAACTGCTGGAACTTCAAACCGGCACTAGGAAACAGACTGAGAAAACAGAGTAAATTTTCTCCTGCAACCCGTTCCCTTTTTGCTAAATGAACGAACGTCTCTACACATGCTCAGTTGTGAGAGATAAGTGTGTGAAAGCTGTACTTCACTTAGCTTGAAGGGAACCCAAAGTTAATTTTCAGTTGGAAACTCCACTCCATATGTATATATGGTGAGTTACTAGCTCCAAACAGGTTTTACAGGGAAAACTGCTGGAATTACAAACCGCCACTTGGAAACAAACTGAGAAACCAGAGTAAAAGTTTTTCCTGCAACCCGTTCCTTTTGGGCTAGATGAACGAACGTCTCTCCACATGCTCATTTCTGAGAGATAAGTGTGTGTGAAAGGGTTCCTTCACCTAGCTTGTAGGGAACACTGTTTCTTTTCAGTTGAAAACTACACTGAATTCATATATATAGGGAGGTACTAGCTCCAACTCGGTTTTACAGTGAAAACTGCAGGAACTTCAAGCCGGCACTAGGAAACAGACTGAGAAACCAGAGGAAAAGTTACACCTGCAACTCGTTCCTTTGTGCTAGATGAACGAACGTCTCTCCAATGCTCAGTTCTGAGAGATATGTGTGTGTGAAAGCCGTCCTTCACCTATCTTTTTGGGAACACAAAGTTACTTTTCAGTTACAAACACCACTCCATACTCATATATGGTGAAGTACTAGCACCAACCAGGTTTTATAGTGAAAACTGCAGGAACTTCAAATGGCCACTAGGAAACAGACTGAGTAACCAGAGAAAAATTTTCCCCTGCAACCCGTTCCATTTGTCCTAGATGAACGAACGTCTCTCAACTTGCTCAGTTCTGAGAGATAAGTGTGTGTGAAAGCCGTCCTTCACCTAGATTGTTGGGAACACAAAGTTTCTTTTCAGATGCAAACTCCACTCCATACATATATATTGGTAGATAATAGCTCCAACTCGGTTTTACAGTGATAACTGCAGGAACTTCAAACAGGCACTAGGAAACAGATTGAAAAACCAGAGTAAAAGTTACTCCTGCAACCCGTTCCATTTGTGCTAGAGGAACGAACGTCTCTCCACATGCTCAGCTGTGATAGATAGGGGTGTGGAAGTCGTCCTTCAATTAGCTTGTTGGGAACACAAAGTTTCTTTAGAGTTGCAAACACCATTCCATACATATATATGGGGAGCTACAAGCTCCACTCGGTTTTTCAGTGAAAACAGCAGGAAATTCAATACGGCACTAGGAAACAGACTGAGAAACCAGAGTAAAAGTTTCTCCTGCATCCCATTCCTTTTGTGCTAGATGAACGAACGTCTCTCCACATGCACAGTTGTGAGAGATAATGGTGTGTGAAAGCTGCCTTTCACAAAGCTTGTTAGGAACACAAAGATACATTTCAGTTGCATACTCCACTCCATACATATATATGGTGAGGTAATAGATCCTACTCCTTTTTCAGTGAAAATGCAGGGACTTCAATCCGCCACTAGGAAACAGACTGAGAAACCAGAGTAAAAGTTTCACCTGCAACCCGTTCCTTTTGTGCTAGATGAACGAACATGTTTCCACATGCTCAGTTGCGAGAGATAAGTGTGTGTGAAAGCCGTCCTTAACCTAGCTTGTTGGGAACACAAATTTTCTTTTCAGTTGCAAACTCCTCTGAATATTTATACATGGCTTGGTACTAGTTCCAAATCGGTGTTTCAGTGAAAACTGCAGGAACTTCTAAACGGCACTATGAAACAGGCTGAGAACCATAGTAAAAGTTTCTCCTGCAACCCGTTCCATTTGTGTTAGATGAGCGAACGTCTCTCCACATGCTCATATTTGAGAGATATGTGTGTGTGAAAGAAGTCCACCTAGCTTGTTGGGAACACAAAGATGCTTTTCAATTGCAAACACCACTGAATACATATATATTGGGAGGTACGAGCTCCAAATCGGTTTTACTGTGAAAACTGCAGGAACTTCAAACCGACACTACTAAAAAGACTGAGAAGCCAGAGTAAAAGTTTCTCCTGCAACCCGTTCCTTTTGTGCTAGATGAACGAACATCTCTCCACGTGCTCAGTTCTGAGAGATAAGTGTGTTTGAAAGCCGTCCTTCACCTAGCTTCATGGGAACACAAAGTTTCTTTTCAGTTGCAAACTCCACTCCATACATATATAGGCGAGGTACTAGCCCCAACACGGTTTTATAGTGAAAACTGCAGGAACTTCAAACCGCCACTTGGAAAGAGACTGAGAAACCAGATTAAAAGTTTCTCCTGCAACCCGTTCCCTTTGTCCTAGATTAACGAAAGTCTCTCAACTTGCTCAGTTGTGAGAGATAAGTGTCTATGAAAGCCGCACTTCACTTAGCTTGTTGGGAACACAAAGTTTCTTTTCAGTTGCAAACTCCAATCCATACATATATATGGCGAGGTACTAGCCTCAACACGGTTTTACAATGAAAACTGCAGGAACTTCATACCGGAACTAGGACAGACTGAGAAACCAGAGAAAAGATTCTCCTGCATAGCATTCCCTTTGTGCAAGATGAAAGAAAGTCTCTCCACATGCTAGGATCTGAAAGATAAGTGGGTGTGGAAGCCGTCCTTCAACCTGCTTGTTGGGAACACAATGATTCTTATCAGATGCAAATTCAACTCCATACATTTATATGGAGAGGCACTAGCTCCAACTCGCTTTTACTGTGAAAACTGCAGGAACATCAACCCGACTTGGAAACAGACTGAGAAATCAGAGTAAATTTTTCTCCTGCAACCAGTTACCTTTGTGCTACATGAACGAATGTCTCTCCACATGCTAATTTGTGATTGATAAATATGTGTGAAAGCCTTCTTCAACTATCATGTTGGGAACACAAAATTTCTTTTCAGTTGCAAACTCCACTCCATACATATATTGGGGAGGTATTAGCTCCAACCAGGTTTTACAGTGATAAATGCAGGAACTTCAAACAGACACTAGGAAACAGACTGAAAAACCACAGTAAAAGTTAGTACTGCAACCCGTTCCCTTTGTGCTAGAGGAACGAACGTCTCTCCACATGCTCAGTTTTGAGAGATAAGGGTGTGAAAGTCATTCTTCAAATAGCTTGTTGGGAACACAAAGTTTCTTTAGAGTTGCAAATTCCACTCCATACATATATATGGGGAGCTACAAGCTCCACTCGGTTTTTCAGTGAAAACAGCAGGAATTTCAGAACGGCACTAGGAAACAGACTGAGAAACCAGAGTAAAGTTTCCCCTGCAACTCGTTCCCTTTGTGCTAGATGAACGAACGTCTCTCCACATGCTCAGTTGTGAGAGATAATGGTGTGTGAAAGCCGCCCTTCACAAAGCTTGTTGGGAACACAAAGATAATTTTCAGTTGCAAACTCCACTCCATACATATATATGGTGAGGTAATAGATCCTACTCCTTTTTCAGTGAAAATGCAGAAACTTCAATCCGACACTAGGAAACAGACTGAGAAACCAGAGTAAAAGTTTCACCTGCAACCCGTTCCTTTTGTGCTAGATGAACGAACATGTTTCCACATGCTCAGTTGCGAGAGATAAGTGTGTGTGAAAGCCGTCCTTAACCTAGCTTGTTGGGAACAAAAATTTTCTTTTCATTTGCAAACTCCACTGAATATTTATATATGGGTTGGTACTAGTTCCAAATCGGTTTTTCAGTGAAAACTGCAGGAACTTCTAACCGGCACTATGAAACAGGCTGAGAACCATAGTAAAAGTTTCTCCTGCAACCCGTTCCATTTGTGTAAGATGAGCGAACGTCTATCCACATGCTCATATTTGAGAGATATGTGTGTGTGAAAGACGTCCACCTAGCTTGTTGGGAACACAAAGTTGCTTTTCAGTTGCAAACACCATTGAATACATATATATTGGGAGGTACGAGCTCCAAATCGGTTTTACTGTGAAAACTGCAGGAACTTCAAACCGGCACTTGGAAAGAGACTGAGAAACCAGATTAAAAGTTTCTCCTGCAACCCGTTCCCTTTGTCCTAGATGAACGAAAGTCTCTCAACTTGCTCAGTTGTGAGAGATAAGTGTCTATGAAAGCCGTATTTCACTTAGCTTGTTGGGAACACAAAATTTCTTTTCAGTTGCAAACCCCACTCCATACATATATATGGCGAGGTACTAGCCTCAACACGGTTTTACAGTGAAAACTGCAGGAACTTCATACCGGAACTAGGACAGACTGAGAAACCAGAGAAAAGATTCCCCTGCATAGCGTTCCATTTGTGTAAGATGAAAGAAAGTCTCTCCACATGCTAAGATCTGAAAGATAAGTGGGTGTGGAAGCCGTCCTTCACATAGCTTGTTGGGAACACAATGATTCTTATCAGATGCAAACTCAACTCCATACAATTATATGGGGAGGCACTAGCTCCAACTCGCTTTTACAGTGAAAACTGCAGGAACATCAAACCGCACTTGGAAACAGACTGAGAAATCAGAGTAAATTTTTCTCCTGCAACCAGTTACCTTTGTGCTAGATGAACGAATGTCTCTCCACATGCTAAGTTGTGAGGGATAAATGTGTGTGAAAACCTTCTTCACCTATCTTGTTGGGAATACAACGTTTCTTTTCAGTTGCAAACTACACTCCATACATATATATGGGGAGGTACTATCTCCAACTCTGTTTTACAGTGAAAACTGCTGGAACTTCAAACCGGCACTAGGAAACAGACTGAGAAAACAGAGTAAATTTTCTCCTGCAACCCGTTCCCTTTTTGCTAAATGAACGAACGTCTCTACACATGCTCAGTTGTGAGAGATAAGTGTGTGAAAGCTGTACTTCACTTAGCTTGAAGGGAACCCAAAGTTAATTTTCAGTTGGAAACTCCACTCCATATGTATATATGGTGAGTTACTAGCTCCAAACAGGTTTTACAGGGAAAACTGCTGGAATTACAAACCGCCACTTGGAAACAAACTGAGAAACCAGAGTAAAAGTTTTTCCTGCAACCCGTTCCTTTTGGGCTAGATGAACGAACGTCTCTCCACATGCTCATTTCTGAGAGATAAGTGTGTGTGAAAGGGTTCCTTCACCTAGCTTGTAGGGAACACTGTTTCTTTTCAGTTGAAAACTACACTGAATTCATATATATAGGGAGGTACTAGCTCCAACTCGGTTTTACAGTGAAAACTGCAGGAACTTCAAGCCGGCACTAGGAAACAGACTGAGAAACCAGAGGAAAAGTTACACCTGCAACTCGTTCCTTTGTGCTAGATGAACGAACGTCTCTCCAATGCTCAGTTCTGAGAGATATGTGTGTGTGAAAGCCGTCCTTCACCTATCTTTTTGGGAACACAAAGTTACTTTTCAGTTACAAACACCACTCCATACTCATATATGGTGAAGTACTAGCACCAACCAGGTTTTATAGTGAAAACTGCAGGAACTTCAAATGGCCACTAGGAAACAGACTGAGTAACCAGAGAAAAATTTTCCCCTGCAACCCGTTCCATTTGTCCTAGATGAACGAACGTCTCTCAACTTGCTCAGTTCTGAGAGATAAGTGTGTGTGAAAGCCGTCCTTCACCTAGATTGTTGGGAACACAAAGTTTCTTTTCAGATGCAAACTCCACTCCATACATATATATTGGTAGATAATAGCTCCAACTCGGTTTTACAGTGATAACTGCAGGAACTTCAAACAGGCACTAGGAAACAGATTGAAAAACCAGAGTAAAAGTTACTCCTGCAACCCGTTCCATTTGTGCTAGAGGAACGAACGTCTCTCCACATGCTCAGCTGTGATAGATAGGGGTGTGAAAGTCGTCCTTCAATTAGCTTGTTGGGAACACAAAGTTTCTTTAGAGTTGCAAACACCATTCCATACATATATATGGGGAGCTACAAGCTCCACTCGGTTTTTCAGTGAAAACAGCAGGAAATTCAATACGGCACTAGGAAACAGACTGAGAAACCAGAGTAAAAGTTTCTCCTGCATCCCATTCCTTTTGTGCTAGATGAACGAACGTCTCTCCACATGCACAGTTGTGAGAGATAATGGTGTGTGAAAGCTGCCTTTCACAAAGCTTGTTAGGAACACAAAGATACATTTCAGTTGCATACTCCACTCCATACATATATATGGTGAGGTAATAGATCCTACTCCTTTTTCAGTGAAAATGCAGGGACTTCAATCCGCCACTAGGAAACAGACTGAGAAACCAGAGTAAAAGTTTCACCTGCAACCCGTTCCTTTTGTGCTAGATGAACGAACATGTTTCCACATGCTCAGTTGCGAGAGATAAGTGTGTGTGAAAGCCGTCCTTAACCTAGCTTGTTGGGAACACAAATTTTCTTTTCAGTTGCAAACTCCTCTGAATATTTATACATGGCTTGGTACTAGTTCCAAATCGGTGTTTCAGTGAAAACTGCAGGAACTTCTAAACGGCACTATGAAACAGGCTGAGAACCATAGTAAAAGTTTCTCCTGCAACCCGTTCCATTTGTGTTAGATGAGCGAACGTCTCTCCACATGCTCATATTTGAGAGATATGTGTGTGTGAAAGAAGTCCACCTAGCTTGTTGGGAACACAAAGATGCTTTTCAATTGCAAACACCACTGAATACATATATATTGGGAGGTACGAGCTCCAAATCGGTTTTACTGTGAAAACTGCAGGAACTTCAAACCGACACTACTAAAAAGACTGAGAAGCCAGAGTAAAAGTTTCTCCTGCAACCCGTTCCTTTTGTGCTAGATGAACGAACATCTCTCCACGTGCTCAGTTCTGAGAGATAAGTGTGTTTGAAAGCCGTCCTTCACCTAGCTTCATGGGAACACAAAGTTTCTTTTCAGTTGCAAACTCCACTCCATACATATATAGGCGAGGTACTAGCCCCAACACGGTTTTATAGTGAAAACTGCAGGAACTTCAAACCGCCACTTGGAAAGAGACTGAGAAACCAGATTAAAAGTTTCTCCTGCAACCCGTTCCCTTTGTCCTAGATTAACGAAAGTCTCTCAACTTGCTCAGTTGTGAGAGATAAGTGTCTATGAAAGCCGCACTTCACTTAGCTTGTTGGGAACACAAAGTTTCTTTTCAGTTGCAAACTCCAATCCATACATATATATGGCGAGGTACTAGCCTCAACACGGTTTTACAATGAAAACTGCAGGAACTTCATACCGGAACTAGGACAGACTGAGAAACCAGAGAAAAGATTCTCCTGCATAGCATTCCCTTTGTGCAAGATGAAAGAAAGTCTCTCCACATGCTAGGATCTGAAAGATAAGTGGGTGTGGAAGCCGTCCTTCAACCTGCTTGTTGGGAACACAATGATTCTTATCAGATGCAAATTCAACTCCATACATTTATATGGAGAGGCACTAGCTCCAACTCGCTTTTACTGTGAAAACTGCAGGAACATCAACCCGACTTGGAAACAGACTGAGAAATCAGAGAACAATTTTCTCCTGCAACCAGTTACCTTTGTGCTACATGAACGAATGTCTCTCCACATGCTAATTTGTGATTGATAAATATGTGTGAAAGCCTTCTTCAACTATCATGTTGGGAACACAAAATTTCTTTTCAGTTGCAAACTCCACTCCATACATATATTGGGGAGGTATTAGCTCCAACCAGGTTTTACAGTGATAAATGCAGGAACTTCAAACAGACACTAGGAAACAGACTGAAAAACCACAGTAAAAGTTAGTACTGCAACCCGTTCCCTTTGTGCTAGAGGAACGAACGTCTCTCCACATGCTCAGTTTTGAGAGATAAGGGTGTGAAAGTCATTCTTCAAATAGCTTGTTGGGAACACAAAGTTTCTTTAGAGTTGCAAATTCCACTCCATACATATATATGGGGAGCTACAAGCTCCACTCGGTTTTTCAGTGAAAACAGCAGGAATTTCAGAACGGCACTAGGAAACAGACTGAGAAACCAGAGTAAAGTTTCCCCTGCAACTCGTTCCCTTTGTGCTAGATGAACGAACGTCTCTCCACATGCTCAGTTGTGAGAGATAATGGTGTGTGAAAGCCGCCCTTCACAAAGCTTGTTGGGAACACAAAGATAATTTTCAGTTGCAAACTCCACTCCATACATATATATGGTGAGGTAATAGATCCTACTCCTTTTTCAGTGAAAATGCAGAAACTTCAATCCGACACTAGGAAACAGACTGAGAAACCAGAGTAAAAGTTTCACCTGCAACCCGTTCCTTTTGTGCTAGATGAACGAACATGTTTCCACATGCTCAGTTGCGAGAGATAAGTGTGTGTGAAAGCCGTCCTTAACCTAGCTTGTTGGGAACAAAAATTTTCTTTTCATTTGCAAACTCCACTGAATATTTATATATGGGTTGGTACTAGTTCCAAATCGGTTTTTCAGTGAAAACTGCAGGAACTTCTAACCGGCACTATGAAACAGGCTGAGAACCATAGTAAAAGTTTCTCCTGCAACCCGTTCCATTTGTGTAAGATGAGCGAACGTCTATCCACATGCTCATATTTGAGAGATATGTGTGTGTGAAAGACGTCCACCTAGCTTGTTGGGAACACAAAGTTGCTTTTCAGTTGCAAACACCATTGAATACATATATATTGGGAGGTACGAGCTCCAAATCGGTTTTACTGTGAAAACTGCAGGAACTTCAAACCGGCACTTGGAAAGAGACTGAGAAACCAGATTAAAAGTTTCTCCTGCAACCCGTTCCCTTTGTCCTAGATGAACGAAAGTCTCTCAACTTGCTCAGTTGTGAGAGATAAGTGTCTATGAAAGCCGTATTTCACTTAGCTTGTTGGGAACACAAAATTTCTTTTCAGTTGCAAACCCCACTCCATACATATATATGGCGAGGTACTAGCCTCAACACGGTTTTACAGTGAAAACTGCAGGAACTTCATACCGGAACTAGGACAGACTGAGAAACCAGAGAAAAGATTCCCCTGCATAGCGTTCCATTTGTGTAAGATGAAAGAAAGTCTCTCCACATGCTAAGATCTGAAAGATAAGTGGGTGTGGAAGCCGTCCTTCACCTAGCTTGTTGGGAACACAATGATTCTTATCAGATGCAAACTCAACTCCATACAATTATATGGGGAGGCACTAGCTCCAACTCGCTTTTACAGTGAAAACTGCAGGAACATCAAACCGCACTTGGAAACAGACTGAGAAATCAGTGTAAATTTTTCTCCTGCAACCAGTTACCTTTGTGCTAGATGAACGAATGTCTCTCCACATGCTAAGTTGTGAGGGATAAATGTGTGTGAAAACCTTCTTCACCTATCTTGTTGGGAATACAACGTTTCTTTTCAGTTGCAAACTACACTCCATACATATATATGGGGAGGTACTATCTCCAACTCTGTTTTACAGTGAAAACTGCTGGAACTTCAAACCGGCACTAGGAAACAGACTGAGAAAACAGAGTAAATTTTCTCCTGCAACCCGTTCCCTTTTTGCTAGATGAACGAACGTCTCTACACATGATCAGTTGTGAGAGATAAGTGTGTGAAAGCTGTACTTCACTTAGCTTGAAGGGAACCCAAAGTTAATTTTCAGTTGGAAACTCCACTCCATATGTATATATGGTGAGGTACTAGCTCCAAACAGGTTTTACAGGGAAAACTGCTGGAATTACAAACCGCCACTTGGAAACAAACTGAGAAACCAGAGTAAAATTTTTTCCTGCAACCCGTTCCTTTTGGGCTAGATGAACGAACATCTCTCCACATGCTCATTTCTGAGAGATAAGTGTGTGTGAAAGGGTTCCTTCACCTAGCTTGTAGGGAACACAGTTTCTTTTCAGTTGAAAACTACACTGAATTCATATATATAGGGAGGTACTAGCTCCAACTCGGTTTTACAGTGAAAACTGCAGGAACTTCAAGCCGGCACTAGGAAACAGACTGAGAAACCAGAGGAAAAGTTACACCTGCAACTCGTTCCTTTGTGCTAGATGAACGAACGTCTCTCCAATGCTCAGTCCTGAGAGATATGTGTGTGCGAAAGCCG